>NC_046368.1:549877-627842 GCF_011125445.2 Fundulus heteroclitus
GGCTTGTAATCTGGGGACGGTTTCTTGGGGAGTCAGCCATCTTGGCCACACAGCTGCTTGAGGGTTTCGCCATTAATTACCCGACCACTTCAGACTATGTGACGTAGAGAGATGGAGAGAAACAATGAAATGGACTGAATTGAACCACAGTTCTAGAAAATAAAATAATGCAAGAAGCCAGAGTTTGAAGCATGCTGGGCTGGGTCCTTGTTTTAACGATAAGCTGAATCCAGGAGGAGCAACCGACCACGACCTCCAAAATGGGGGTGGAGGGTGTATCAACAAGCTTTTGTATTCTGCCTGATATCCATTAATCGATCTCGGAGAGACACTGACCATGATCCTCGTCAGCGTGCTCTCTGTGGTTCCTGCTCCCTGAAACAAGCATAAAGTCAAGTTATTTTTTAGGATAAATGCTGTTGTCTTTTCTGCCCCTGAACTTCTTAGCGATAGCTTTGCTTTATACGTGCAGTTTCACTGCTCTTCTGTTCCCCGCTTTAGATTGCAGCCAACGTGCTGACGTGAGCTAGCAGCAGCAGCAGCCAGGAAAGCAGGCTTAACATTCCTTTCCACACCAGCAGCCAATGAGAACAGGCTGGTCTGGCACAAAACGAGGGTAATCAAAGTACCAGGCCTTTAAGATAAAGATGATTTTTACCTTCATGGCCTTGAACAGCCTCTCAGCGAATATGCAGGGACATTCTGACACACTTTACTAGAAGAAGAGAATAGGTAAGGTAATATTCAGAGGCCCGGTAGATGACGTGTTTCCGCTGTAAAAAAAAAAAAAAAAAACGTTTCTCTACCAACAGCAACCAGGAGTTTCTCAAAAAGCCCCAGCATCTCGCTCCGATGCTTTCCTGCAGGGTCTCTTCTTGCCGATATATTTGTACTCAATCAGAGCTGAAATGACCAAACAAAGCAGAACCAAGGACCGTGGTTGGTGAAGAGATTTAGAAGATTCATTTGGTGTCGCTAATGCCATTCCAACGGCCGTGTTTGAAGGCAGTGGTGGTTCTAGACCAACTTTAGCAGGGGGGCCAGGAACAGTTCTACAGGGGACAGGCCCCTGTTGACCCTGTCTAGAACCGCCCTGTGAATGATTGGTTCCTGACATTTTGCTATTCCAGTGTAATAACTCTGTAGGCTTCATACATAAACATATTTTGTAACGCTACATATATTGTTTTACATATCTATGCTTCCACTTATCCCATATCGGCTCACGAGGGGCGAGAGAGGAAAACTCAGACATCCCTCTACCAAAGAGACATCCTCCAGCTCATTCTGGCGATCCTGGGGCGTTCGAGGCCAGATGGGGACTATATCATTTTTGCAGTCTTTGGTGGTAATAAGTGTTAGATTTAAAGTTTCTTAAATATAGAAAGCTCTTCTAGGTCTGACAGGAAATGGCGGACTGCTCCTCTGGTGGTTGAGTTGGGGGGGTCAATCTCTGCCTCAAGCGAAGGAGTTTAAATATCTTGGTGTCTTGTTTATGAGTGATGGTGATGGAACGGGAGATGGACAGACGGGTTGGGGCTGCATCCGCAGTAAGCGGGGCGCTGCTCCGGGCTGTTGGGCAAATCCGAGCCAAAAAGCAAAGCTCTTGATTTACGGGTCCTTCATGTTTCTGACCCTCACCTATGGTCAAGAGGTATGGAATCAGAAGTGAAAGAAGGAGATCCCAGATGCGAGTGGCGGAAATGAGCTTCTTCTGGAGATCAGGTGAGGAGCTCATAGTGGGTGTCGGACACCCTTGGGAGAGTGGCAGGAACCCCGGCTTTAGTTGATATTTGGTGTTTATTTGTATTTCAGTTTGTGGCTGATCCACTGGGAATTTCACGGCTGAGGGACAAATAAACGACAGGATCGTCCAACCTATTCTTTTTCATTTTGAAAAAAGGAATGGTTTAAAATTATAATCAGTTGCCCCAACACCATTATTAACATTCCAGCCCAATATTAGTATTATAAGCGTTTCACTGGGACAGAAATAAGAGGTAAACTCACTTTGTCGAAGCTGAGGAATACTCCTGTGGCACAGGATGTCGATAAACTTGCCTCGTCGGTTCCCCACTTCTTTTCTCCCGCCTCGTACAACGCGCTACAGGGGGACAAGCACGGCCATTTAGGGTTCGCAGGCTTTGTTGCTGCGTAAATGTCGGTGATGAAATCACGAAAGTTTAAAAACTGCCTTTAAAACTGTGTTAAAGAATACTGTTTTTTTTTTAAAACTGAAAAAAGTACCTTAGCGTCTGCTTTAGCTTTTTCTGTGTCCACATTGGTGGTCTCGTCTCTCTTTCCCTGTAAAAGTGGACAAATCAGCACGGCATATTGTTGACTCCATAAAGACGTTTGGCCATTTCTCAGAAATGTGTTTTATAGACTCACACAACTCAACAGTTTTAGATAACCGTTATAACCCAACAACGAACCTTAGAATACTTCAAGTACATCCACAAATATAAGTGGAAAACATTTTCTCTGAATTTAACCTTCTGATTACTGAATTAATCTATCTTGCACGAGGCTAGTTTTCAACAGCCGCTTTAGATTATATAATCCAGGCTTTCTAAGTATTCAGCACGTAGACTGTTTGGATAGAAGTAACATTCTTAGGCTATCTTGGGAATGTTGATAGACCCGCCCACTGAATAAATGTGCTGCTGCTGTCGGGAGTGCCGCATCACAGCATGCTTTCAGTTTTAATGTAGAGTACCTCAGCCAAGATGAGCAGCGCTTTGCCGTAATCCCCAGATACCTCCGACTTCAGATCATGACCTATCAATCTTCCGGTTTCTGGAACGAAAACGGCACAGTCTGCTGGATTTCACAATAGTTTAGCAGCATAAACAGGCCTATTAGCTAGTTTTCTAGCTGTTTCAGTGCTGATGTACGCTGTAAAAAGTCACCTGCTTTTGAGTGACCTACCTTTGAGGTACACATCAGACAAGGCTTTAATCTGTTTGTTGGATCTGGAAGCAAAGATTTCTGTCAGAGTGCTCTCAGTGGTCCCTGGACCCTGGATGTGAGAAGAATCAGTAATCTTATTAGTTACAATAAAGCCTTAATTTAATAAATATAACTTAAGTGCTGTTTTGACCCAAAAATACAATAAATCATAAGGAATACCAGCATGAACACAACTTTTTCCATGTGACGCCTGAAAATTGTTCTTATAATGGTTGAAAATCAGAACTAAACGCACATTTTGGAAGCTGGCTGTAAAATAAATATCAGTTAAATATACAAACTGGTGCATCAAATTCTATAAGCAGACATCTGCCTCTTTGCATTTTATTCATCAATCTCACCCTTCATAGCTTTCATGACTTCATGACAGTCGTAGACGGCAGGAGGCGTTACCAAAGCCACCAACAAGTCCTCGAAGTCTCCGTGAGTGTCGCCCTCCAGGTCGGCCACCAATGTCTAATGGAGGGACATAAGACACTTTGGGTCGTGTTTGTCCACAAGAAGACGGTTAACGTTCTCGTGAATTTGTCACATTACAGCCACGAACCTACATCCATCCTATAGGGATTTTATGGGACACACTGACACGGGTGCATATTTATGAAGTGGGAGGATTATTTTCTTCCAGTTTAGAAATAAAATAAAAATAAACTTTGCATGCATTTCTTTGAAAACACAATGTCAACTGTGAAACATGGTGGTGACTTCACTGTACTATTAACCTGGCCAGCCAGATTGATAAAGTGTAGCACTCTATGTTCTTCACATTATCATTCTGGGACTGCTCCCATCTAATCTGTTTGGGGAAAGGAGGGACATTCAGCAGAACTCTCTGAGCTGATTGGGCGAAGCAACGCCTAGTGCCCGCCTACCAGAGGTTGGTTTTAGCCAATCACAGTATCAAATTAAAAAGGAAAGCAGCAGATGTCATGAGAAACCACAACAAGCTAAGCTCGTCAGGTCACTTTTTGCTGTTTTTCTTTCAGAGATGAAATTGTGGATTCTTACACCACAGATATGACAGCAGTTCAATTAAATTTGATTTATATAGCGCCAATTCATGAAACGTGTAATCTCAAGGCACTTTCCAAAGTCAAATTCAATCAGATTATACAGATTGGTCAAAAAATGTCCTATCTAAGGCAGCAGCATCTATGCTTGCATCTTCCGGCGCTGCCATGTTTATGTTGGTTGGGCTGTGGGTTCAGCCGCTCTTGCTTTCGTCTCACTGGTGTGTCCCGCCTTAAACCACAATACTGCCACATGATTTTTGGTTCGGATACAAACGGTTGAAGCAGGAGCGGTATAAGATGGGTTTTTGTGTGTTTGAAAACCCACAAATACCGCGACAATTCATCTTGCAAGCAAGGTTATTCTATTATGGGGATTCTTTTCTTCATGGTGGAGTGAGAAGGTGTTCAGAGTTGATAGGAAGTAAATATAGAGAAACTTTGGAAGACCCACAAGTCACTTTCCAGCAGAACAACAAACTTAATCCCCCATCCAGAGCTACAATCGAATGGTTTAGATCAAAGCATATCCATGGATTCAGGGATCTGATCCGACTGAGCTTGAGATATTCTACAAAGAGAAAGGGGCAAAGCTTTCAGTCTTTGCATGTGCAAATGCTGCTAGAGACAAAAACAGAAAGGACATGCAGCCGTCAAATGGTTTTAAAATGTATCGACTCAGGTTGCAGAGTACAAATGCACATCTCCCTTTTCATATTTTAATTTTTAAACATGTTGAAGCATCTTTCCCCTCCTCTCCTCCCGCTTCGCATCTACGCACTAATTTGTATTGATCTATCACACATAAACAATAACAACAGCGAACAATAAAGTACACGGGGCGTGAATACTTTTCAGAGGTAATTCATGTACCCTTCCGGTGGCTTTCTGATAAGCCGTGGCGATAAGCTGACGCTGGGCATTACTTCTCTTGGTCAGCACCTCAATCAGTGTTTTTTCTGTTGTACCTGCGACGATTAGAAGGAAAATATTACATTGCACCTTTTGCATCCTCATACAGAAACTATAGAATAATTATTTCACCTTTATATCAGGTCACCTTTAAATGGAGCATGCGCATACTTTCTGAATTATTACTGGGGTTGTTTTACATCTTTTATTGATCTATGTAGCCCAGGATAATCATAAAAAGAGCTGATAAGGGTCATTTATTTGCTCACCAAGGCCTTCTATGGCTTTCCTCAGAGCAGCAACGTCTTCTTCCGCCTTAAAGCTGGCCTGGTCCTTCACAGTTCCTCTGGCATTTGACTGGAAAAGACCAATTCAAAAATAAATAATTAGAAATAAGTAATGATGGATCATAAAAGAGCATAAATAAATAAAAAGTTCTGTATCTATGTTGTTTCTGTGTATCAACTCATTCTCTCATAAAAGAGTTGCATACTAAAGAGACCATACTATTCATACTAAACCACATACGTGGAGAGCATTGAAATGCACACCTTAAGAATAGATAGATAGATAGATAGATAGATAGATAGATAGATAGATAGATAGATAGATAGATAGATAGATAGATAGATAGATTTTGGTTCAACTTACAGTTGTAGTTAGTGAGGAGGGGGAGTCTAAGAGCAGGTCCAGGTCATCCTGCACCACATTTACACAAAGATATTGCATTTTTTTAAATATATATATAAATATTTTACCCCTTTTTTGCACCCAACATCAAATTAAACTAATAAAGACATTGAACAACTCACCCAAACAGACATTGTTGAGGCTGTAGAGGAAAACGTTTAAACTTAGAAAGAGGAATGTATCAAGTATCAATATTTCCCTCCACCACACCCCTTTTTTCTCTGCTACGGTCTGGTCTGATGTTCCTGGTTTTCTTTATGTAAACTTTGTTCAGTTGATCTCTTCTACTGATTTGTATTTTTTCCAGAAACGCGTGTACAAGAAGAGCACTGCACAACGTAAACTGTCCTGTCGATGACTCCATACAAGGGGGAAAAAAGTGTTTCCGGAGCAGCAAAGCGTAACAAACCCAAACATGAAACACTTAAGCGTATAAGAGCCTGTGTCCGAGATAGAAATCAAAGACTTGCATGCTTTTTTCTTACCTGATTTCGAAGACAAGCGGGTAGAAAGTGGATTTTTCTGTGATCGCAGGCTTGCCACACCTTTCTGAGAAGCAGGGAAAGGGGAACACCCGTTATTGGCTGAATCATTAAACTCCTCCTCACACCGGATGGTGTCTCAGAAACGCACTTAATACAATAAAATATCTATATTAGAAGCAACATTCCCTACAGATTTTGCGTGTGTAAATTTTGAACAAAAGCTACGTTGCTGTTATGTTGAAAAATAAATCCAGACAATATAGATCATGACTATAGAATGCAGTGCAGTTGGCTGGTGATTTAGACCATATTAAAAACTGCTTTATAGCCACTCTTATGATGACACACGAATACTTCTATTACCCGCTAATTTTTCACCACCTATTTTTGAGATTTGTAATAATTTAAACCAAGTTGTACTTCTTACAGCAGAGTTTGAAATGTTCACATCTTGTAAAGTGTTGAAATCCCACAGATAAGATCAAGCAAACTCACATCTCATGTTGTTTCTACATTTCCTTCCTCTGTCTGACTCACATCCATAAACGTTTTAGGGCTGGGCTAATTCCACGTTAAGCTCTTGAAACCAATTCGATCGTTGCAATGACACACTATTTCTGAATCTCAGATGTAATTCCCGTGTTATAAAGAACTCAAACACGACCCAAACGTGTGCAAAGATGAGGGAGAAGAATTGCTCAATAGTGACATCTTATGGCTAAGTCTTGGCACAGCAGACTGGATCGTTTAGTAAAGTAAAATAAAAGGGAAGTTATCACTCAAAATGTCCATCGGATTCCAGCGTGCAACGCAATGTGGACATTTTTATTTGCATTTAGTATCATCAACAGACTGAGTTCTGCAGTACAGATGCACTAAAAAGAGCTTTTGTAAAACGTCAGCTGACGCGGGACGTGGTACATTTAGACGGCGGATCACTCGGGAATGACGAGGCGGCGTGGGAGGGGAACGAGGTCGAGAGACGACCTGTCTGGGGCGATTTAAGTCTGTTACGTCATTAACTCCTGTTAGCGTAAATCTGCACAATTAAAACACAAAACATGGGAAGTCACATCCAGGACATGGACTATATCATTGACTCGTTTTCATTTAGGGCAGGGACTTCATATGTTTTTTTTTTATTATAAATAAATAAATAAATAAATAAATAAATAAATAAATAAATAAATGTTATGGTTAAGTTACGTATCGGTCACACAGTGAAACTGTGCTTCCGCCCCTCGTCCGGGAAACTGATTCCGTCGCGGATGACAGATGAGGCGAACCCACTGCCTGTGCGTGTGGTTACCTTTTATACCCTGAGCTCAGTCTGAAGGACAATTTCTGTACTTTTAAAGGACGCTTGTTGTGCCGTGGACAAGCTTCAAACGTACGTTTCGCTTTAATTTGACAAATAAAGTAAAAATAGGGATAATATTTTGAAGAATAGTGGCCCGAAAGAGCGGGAATTGTTAACGCGAGGGACTGACTACGCGCTTACGCGGCACTATGGTTGCCTGAAAGACAACAATCAGGGTTTTTTTTGTCGTTCACTTTCACAGCCGGGGTAGCCTGTTGTTTGACAGCTCCAACAGACTTCTTAGCTTCGCGTTCCCGGCTGTGTACCTGCTTTTGAGTCGTTTCATCCAGCTGAAAACGTAGTTATATCTGTTCTAGGGTAAAACCCGGTACCAACTGAGTTCGCGCGTTTTATCAAGAAGCTTTAGTTCGCTAGCTAAATAGCATTGCTAGCGACATCGGGCTAGCATCGGGGAGCCTCCCAACAGCTGGAGGCTGGAGGAGCCACATCGCCACCGTCTCATTTCATTTCAGTTCTGTGGTTTATTCATAGCTTCCTTGTATTTCCACATCTGGGTAGATGTGTGTTTTCTTTAGCTAGTTGGCTATTTTAGTAGTTCTTTTTTTCGTTATTCTTCCAATTGGAGTCCACTCTTTCTTCCTTCCTCTTTTGTTTACATGGAGACACTTGATCGGAAGTGCTTTGTTTTCATGCGGTGCTCCTATTAGGTTCGGACAACAAAGCTGGAGGGGGGGAAAAAATGGAGATTTTGAGGTAGCTAAAACCGAGGTATTTCTCAACCAGAGCGAGAGGATGAGCTGGGGTCTGACAGAGGACAGCTGTGCCACAGCTGGACTGTTTGATTAGCGTGGGTGTTGGATAAGAGAGGGGTTTGTTTGTTCCTATTAAAGCTGAGCCTTATGGGAGAAGGTATGAGGAGACTTGGTGGTAAACCCTGGAGGAAGCTGGGCTTCTTTTTCACAGCAGAGATGCTGACGAAGACGCTTCTGATCGCTGGTCTTCTTAGCTGGGTGGATTGTTTAGAGAACCAGAGCATGAGCCCAGAGGAGAAGACCAACATCAGGTGAAAACTGACCCAAAGCCAGTTCTTCTGTCTGTGACACGGCTGGAATCAGCTGGAAAGGGCGGCTCGTTTCATGTTAAACTCTGATTTGTTTTACAGAAACCAAATTCTTGAAATGTTCGACCATGCCTATGGAAGTTACATGGTAAGGACATTTAAAGTTTTTCTTTTAATTGCCAGTTCTTTGTTTGTTTTTGTGTTTGTTTGTTTTGTTTAGTTTTGTTGAGTCGGAAGTTTTTTTTTTTTTATTAGTGGAGATAGAAACCAACCGAGCTGGATCCGGTTAAAGTACCTGATTTTGAAACGATCACTTAGTTTAATGAAGAGGGGACATGCATCGAGTTTGTCAGACCAAAGAATCACAGCGTGCAGAGCTTCTGGAAAACATGAATAACAGCCAGACTGGGCCTGACATTGAAAGTCAGAATGTTATAAATATATATATATATATATATATATATCCATTTTCTTACACGTCTATCCCATGTGGGGTCGCGAGGGGTGCTGGTGCGGCAGGGTACACCCTGGACAGGTCATAAGATTTTTTTTTTACAAGTTGCAAAGACAAATGCTTTACAGAAACTTCTAAGGATCAGTCCACAGATACAAGATGTTGGAAAATCTAAACCACGACTGAAAACAAGATGATAAAGTGGTTCAACTGTTTCACCAAGTATTTCTGTACAATTTCTCCATGGTGAATGTTTCCTAACTTAGCTCATTTCTGGAAAAGCTGACTCGTTTTAAGGCAGCAGAAACTCCAAACCTGCATTTCTTTCCTTCATTTTTATGTATGTATTTACCAGACAGCCTGACTAGATATAGGAATTGCAAACTTATCTAAAAACCTTTTTAAATACATTTTTGTTAAAATTCAGGAGTGGTTTATTGGCACCTAAAAAAAAAAACAACTTTGTTTATTTGGCTGAGAAGAAAGTCACAAGATTACGCTGTGTTGTTTAATAGTAATATCATCTTTATTGTCATTGAAACATACATTACAACGAAATTTGTTCTCTGCTTTTAACCCATCACCCTTGGGGAGCAGTGGGCTGCCATGTGTGGCGCCCGGGGATCAATCTGGGGTTAAGGGTCTTGCTCAGGGACCCAGAGTGCAGGCACTGGGATCGAACCGGGTACTTGCAAAAAACCCCGCAAGAGACTAAAAATATGACTGTCAGTTGGATCTTGAACACATTTTCTGCAGCTTTTATACACGTGCAGCCAATGTGGAGTTGGCGTTCCCTGCTTGCTCCTCAGAATAGACGATTTCCCTTCTTTTGATTGATTGTGATGGTAGGGGTAACTTAGCTTCAACTCCCAAATCAATTGCCATTAGCCTCGAGTCTTTCAACAGGATGTAAGGCTCAAAGAGTCTCCTTTCATTCATTGCATACAAACGAATAACACCTTTTACAAGTAGCAGGGAGATGGTTAAATTGCTTAAATAGCAGGACTGAAATGATTATGTGATGGCTGTGGCAAGCCTAATTGCAGCTGTTGCTGTTGCAGAAATACGCCTATCCAGCAGACGAGCTGATGCCTCTCAGCTGCAAAGGGAGAGTGCGCGGAGAAGAACCCAACAGAGGGGACATCGACGACTCCTTGGGGAAGTAAGAGCAGCACAGTTTGGCATTTGATGCCTGGGAAGCTTGAGGGAAAACTCACGGCTCCCTGAAGCGAACAGACTGGTTGAAATGTGTTTAAATGGTTTATTTAAAGACAGTGCTGCCAGTCGACTTTAGAGTTCATTTGCAGAGTCTTACCTCAGTCTAAACGCTTTATTATTTACTATACCATTTTGGACCAATCCCAAAGGAAAAAGAAAACGGTTCAAATCAAAATACAGCATTATTTAATTAATATTTTTTACTGTTAAAAATATATATATATATATACATAAATAATTAGTCGATATAGGGCTGGACGATAATTCAATAACAATATATATCGATCAATAGACATATATTGATGATAGAAAAAAAAGGGTCAGTAAAAAGTTCAATAGAATAACAGTTTTCCTTCCTTTTGCATTCTAGCCTATGATGTAGGTTAATTAGTCATTACATCCTCCCAACCAATCACAAACAGAGACACAGGATAGCTCCGCCCCCAAGCTCCACCCCCTTCAAAGAGTTCAGAGGGCACATGTTCTTTTTCATTTTTTAAAAACTTGCAGTTTTGGTAAAAGTTGGTTGAATAAAGGGTTGAATTCAGTGTTTGTGTGTTCTGTATCTAAAATAGGTCACCAAGCAAAGCATAAAATGGCCAGCATTGCACTTAAAACATATGTTTTGAATTTGTTGATAATCATCGATATCGATCAATATGATTTCTATTTTATCGATATGCTTTTTTTTTTAATATATATCGTCCAGCCCTGGATCGATGATATTCCTGCTGATTTCTTGCTGTGCTTTTGAAACAACTAGAAAAAGCTGTTCCTGCGTAACAGCGAGTGAGAATGCTAATCTGCAGAATGATTTGAGCAGAAGATGCAGAATATCAATGCAGAAGAGAAAAGTAGCTGAAAAACACTGAAATCAGATTTGAAGAATTTGAAAAAAATGAAGAATTAGAAGAATGTGAAGAATTTGAAAAATCTGAAGGAATTTGAAGAATTCAAAACATTTGATGGAAGAATTTGAAAAAATGTGAAGGAATTTGAAAAATTTGAAGAATTTGAACAAAATTTGAAAAAATCTGAAAAATTTGAAAAAAGTTGAGGAATTTGAAGAATTTGAACAAAATTGAAGAATCTTCAAATTTTTTCAAATTCTTCAACTTCCTCAATTTTTTGAGAATGCTGTATAGCATTCTCACTGATAAAACGTGTGTGAATGAAATCAACATTAAAGGAATAAATCACGGACTCACAATAATGTAAATCACTGTATGTACAAAAAGGAGTGCACTGTTATATTCTGCCAGTTCAAACAGGTAGTGGATATTTAAAAAAATAAAAATAAAGGTAATCAGCAGTGAAGTGTGACATGACCTCCTCTCACCGTGTCGTAACATTTCTGCCACATCTTCTGTAGGTTCTCCCTCACGCTGATCGACACCCTAGATACTTTAGTGGTAAGTACTTCCTTTTCATCCGGTCGCGCGTTTTACCACCTGCTTCCTTTTGACAGTTGAGTCGTTTCATCCGTGTGTGTGCGTGTGTTCGTGTGTGCAGGTGTTGAACAAGCTGGACGAGTTCGAGGACGCGGTGAAGAAGGCCGTGAGCGACGTGCGCCTGGACAACGACGTGGTGGTGTCCGTGTTCGAGACCAACATCAGAGTTTTGGGGTATAACGCAGACTTGCCGTGCGCGCTTTACGTGCTGCACGTGTCCCGCCACGTTGCTCATCGTGTTGAAAACGTGTGTCCAGCGGCCTTTTGGGGGGACATGTGATGGCCGACCTGCTGAGGCATCGCGGGGAGAGGATGCAGTGGTATCGCGGCGAGCTCCTCCAGATGGCGGTAGAGTTGGGCCATCGGCTGCTTCCTGCCTTCAACACCACTAGTGGCCTTCCCTACCCTAAGGTACCCAAAAGGGGCGGATTTGTGTGATTAATATTAATGGATATTATTAAAATCCCTTGATTGACTGAAACGTCCAATGGATTTTCCACATTAAATCTAATTTAACTGTCATTTTGTCCCTTTTTTTGGTCGATGCACATCCAGCTTTGAGTTAAACGTTTTTGCTGTCAGTTATTAGTTTACAGAGAATCAACACGCCTCAGGTGCTGGATTATACTTTATGTGCAACAGGTTGGCTGTTCTTTGATTTAGGAATAAAGGGATAAAGCACAAAACTGTAAAAACTGACATTATTGTACCCTAGATGTTCAAAAGGGCAAAAAAAAAAACAACAGAAATTACTAAATGTGATGTTCTGGGATCAAAGCTCTGATCAAATTAAGTATCAAATGAACAAATTATTGTTATTTCTCTAAAATATTAAGTTGGCCTGAGTCGGGGAAATCTATGTACCCTATTTTCCGGACTATAAGTTGCTCCGGAGTACAAGTCGCACCAGCCATAAAATGCATAATAAAGAAGGAAAAAACATATGTAAGTCACACTGGTGTATAAGTCGCATTTTTGGGGGAAATTTATTTGATAATATACAACATCAAGAACAGACGTGTCAACTTGAAAGGCAATTTTAAATAAAAATAGAACGGAGGCAACAACAGGCTGAATAATTGTACGGTTAGCTTACGCTACATGACACAACTGAGAACGTGCCCGGTATGTTAACATAACATATTAAAAGCTATTCAGATAACTATAGCATAAATAACATGCGAAGAAGTTAACCAAAGCGCCCGTGTCACTCCAAATAACTAAAATCCAGTGAAATCTTCATCCTCGGTGTCACTTTCAAATAACTCCGTTAACTCCGGAGGTAGAAGATGCGGCACTTCCGCTTCTACGTCGCTTACGTCTGATACAACACAGGCCTAGAGCGCCCTCTTGCGGTTTGGTGTGAAAATAACAGGTGTAATGATATACCGGTAAAAATGTGTAATAATTTCACACATGAGTTGCTCCAGAGTATAAGTCGCACCCCCGGCCAAACTATGAAAAAAAAACTGCGACTAGTCAGGAAAATACGGTCATTTGACTTTCTCCCTCAGTATGGAAGCTAGTTCTGCACAGTTCAGTGAACACAAACAATTCTGACTGAAAGAAAATGTTTGGGAATTTTGTAAATATCATGTGCTAGCTATTTTTTTAAATATATATATGTTTTTTAACTGAATAAAGATGCGACCCCTTCTTTTATTCACCAGGTGAATCTGCGGTACGGCACCTTGAACCCACTCTCACGCACCGGCACTGAATCTGACACATGTACAGCCTGCGCGGGGACGATGATCCTGGAGTTTGCTGCTCTCAGCAGACTGTCGGGAGAGTCTGTGTTTGAGGTACCGCCAGCCCATAATTGCAGAGTCCTCTTAATGTTTGCTTTTGTGCGTTAGTGTGCCTGCATACGTGTAATTACTGCGATGTGGGATTAGTTTGGCGTATATTGAAAAGTAAAGATGGCTGCTGGTTGATGTTTCATAGGAGCATGCTAGGAAGGCCCTGGATGTCCTCTGGGACAGGAGACAAAGAGGAAGTGACCTGGTGGGAACTGTGATCAACATCCACAACGGAGAATGGGTCAGGAAAGGTAAGATCCTTCTAGCTTAAGTATACATTTGCTTAAGCCTAAAAAATCCCAGAGTCCCTCCTATTGTTGCGCAATCTTGATCCCACATCGCTTTGATTTAACGCCCCGTTTTTTTGCAGACAGTGGAGTCGGCGCAGGGATCGACTCATACTACGAGTATCTGATGAAGGCCTACATTCTTCTAGGAGACGATACATTTCTACAGAGGTTCAACGTTGTAAGCGACCCTTTAAGCAAACGCCTGAAGACGAAATAGTGCCTGAATACAAATGCATGCCACACTTTTCTGATTTCTGTCCAAAACCATTTAACATTTACCTTTCACTTCACAATTATGTTCTACTTTGTTAGACAGTCACATCAAAAGAAAACATTATATTGAAGCCTGTGGTTGTAATGTGGAAAAAAATGTGGAAAAAGCTGAAGGGGTGTGAGTTATTTTGCATCCCATCCTACAACACTGGCACAGACCTTGTCACCGGATGCTGTGAACGACTTGTATTTAATGCAGTTCTTATGACGTTTCTCCGTAACAGCACTACACCGCCATTATGAAGTACATCAGCCAGCCTCCTCTTCTGCTCAATGTACACATGCACAATCCCACCGTGAGCGTTCGCAGCTGGATGGATTCTCTGCTCGCTTTCTTCCCTGGATTACAGGTCAGGTGCACCATTTAAAAATAAACAATGCTCCATTAAAGCTGTAGTTGGTAATTCTGTTCAGAAACGCTTTTTGTAATACTGGGTGAAATGGTCCTGCCATCCTGAAAGTAATTTATGCATCATGTATTCACAAAAAAGAGGTTAAAAAATTGTTCTGTGGGAGCTGCAGGCCTGTAAAAACTCTAACCAATCCATGTCCCTCAGTCCAGAAAGCATGGATATGAGTTTTACTCCTGCTTTCACTCCCCTCTGTCCCTGAAGTATCACTTTATCTATTGGTTAGTCCACATGGCAATCATTCTAACTCGCTCCTGTAACACCAGTGTCCTTGCTCGTTCCCTTCTAAGATTCAACTTGCTAGCTTAGCATGCGCACTTCTTGTGTCTATGTATCTGGTGAGGTTAGCGGCTAGGTTAGCTTAGCAGTTAGCCGTTCATTGTAGCTCCGCTGCTCTCACCGTAGACTTTTAACATGGCTAAGAGTCGCATGAAGCGAACCGCGTTCATGTTTATCAGAAGACGAGGAAGGCCTCAGTAGAAAGAAATAAGACCAGAGTGGATTTGGGAGATTTGTAAGATGCGATCCCCCTGAAGAGCGAGGGAAGCCGGTCGTGCGCATGCGCAGTTATTCAAAAAGGGACTTGGGGAAACTTCTGGAAAAATCACAGACCCTAGTTTTTACTACGTTAATAATGCTTTTTTTATTTGAAAAGCACCTTTCCTAACAGTCAAGGACACTGTACAAAATTAAAACCCAATAAATGTCAATACAACAACAAAGCATCAATGATCTTAAGCACATTTGTTCCAATTAGTAAACAGTAGATGACAGACTGCTCATTCTAAACAAAGTTTTTACTTATTTTATGTTGTATAGGTTTTAACAGGAGATCTGAAACCAGCCATAGAAACTCATGAGATGCTATACCAAGTCACAAAGCAGCACAAGTTCCTTCCAGAGGTAAAGTATTTCCATCTCCTGTTGGCTCTGTTTCTTATCGCACAATGGATACACATTTATAATATACAAGAATAACGGATGTCTTACTAATTATAAAGTTTGTGTTTTTTAATAAGTGATATTACGCAGCTGTATTCTGTTGTTGTGGCTGAATCTGTCGATCAGTGTCCCCAGTCACTGTCTTTTATGTTTTCTTCCTTTGGTTAATCTCCACACAGGCTTTTACTACGGAGTTCAGAGTTCATTGGGGCCAACACCTCCTGAGACCAGAGTTTGCAGAAAGCACCTACTACCTCTATAAGGTGGAAACCCCGAAACAAACAAACATGCTGGGATTTGAACCCAGGAACTGTCTTGGTTCAAGGCAACAGTGCTAGCAACTGTGCCACTCTGTAGCCCTAGTTTGATGTATTTGCACGGTTAAAAGGAACACGAAAAGATCCCAACAAATCGTGAAAGAAACGAGCAAAACGTGCTGCTGACATTAAAAGGTTAACAGCAATTCTCAACATTGCTACACTAAAGTCAATATACTTAATTTCACATCCAGTTTTAAAAGGAGTAGACCAGAATATAAAGAAACCCCGTAAAAACAAAATGTAAATGCAGTTGGATACAAATAAATCTGTTTACACTTTTTACATATTATGAAATCCCTAAAACCAAAAACGTAGCAGTTTTAATGATTAGCTTGGTCTCACTTTCTTAACAAACATATTAGTGGCATATTCACGCCTGAATAATCATTATGAAGCACTTTTTAAAAGACATAATGTTTAAAATCTTTACCAGATGGACCATCCAGCCAGCTAGCAGCCAGATAGATGCCCCTTTATAAATCCCAACTAAAACTGTTAGTTCTTACTATACTGAATATTATTGCAGTCTAGAAAGTTCAGGTGAAATACCCTAACAAATAAAAGTGCTCCCCTATCCTGCATTGCTTGACTTCCACGTTTTTTTCTTTTCTTTTGACAAGGGTTTAAGTATAGCTTTTGATCTGTGCAGGCCACCGGTGACCCTTACTACCTCAGAGTGGGACAATCCATAGTGGAGAAGCTCAATGCCTTTGCCAGGGTGCCTTGTGGTTTTGCTGCTGTGCAGGACGTCCGGACTGGGACACATGAGGACAGGTGCTGCTTGGGACAAACGGAGGCAAACTTTGAGGGCAGCAGGAAATCATCGTTTGGTGTTGACGTTATTGTTTTTGTCTTTTTGTATAGGATGGACTCGTTCTTTCTGGCAGAGATGTTCAAATACCTCTACCTGCTGTTTTCGGATAAGAGCCAGCTGCCAATTGACATAGACGACTACATCTTCACCACAGAGGCTCACTTACTGCCCGTCTCTCTCTCCACGACTCAAGCAGCCGCTCAGACCAACGTCACGGTAAAAGCTCTTTCTTTAGCCCAAACTGCAGTTTTGCTCTATAACCAGAGCAAGATTATATGCCCTAATCACACATAGTGTAAGGATATTTTATTGTGTAGCGTACAGGTGATGGTCATGTAAAAAGAATATATGAATTACATAGAGACTAATATCTATCTATCTATCTATCTATCTATCTATCTATCTATCTATCTATCTATCTATCTATCTATCTATCTATCTATCTATCTATCTATCTATCTATCTATCTATCTATCTATCTATCTATCTATCTATCTATCTATCTATCTATCTATCTATCTATCTATCTATCTATCTATCTATCTATCTATCTATCTATCTATCTATCTATCTATCTATCTATCTATCTATGTTTTAATTGATTAATAATATACAAGTTTTACATTTTGAGTGGAATTACTGAAGAAAATCCTACTTTTCATGATATTCTAATTATATGACCAGGAACGGTATATATATATATATACACAATGACAGTTTAATTTGTTAGAGGTACCCTGTTAAAATTCTAATGTTCCTTTTTTTTTTTTGATACGTTAAGTATTAAATAGTACAGCAGTTCTTCTTACCTGGTCTCGCTGCCCTTTAGGAGGATGCTGCTGTTGCTCATGATGAGGACCTATTTACACACTCCTGCCCCAGCACAGAGACATTGTTCCCCAACAACCCATCGTTTGCCAAATCCATAAGGGACGGCTACAAGTACCTGACCGGGGTGGGCCGAGCCTTCACCCCTCTACCTATCAGGTTTGACTTTTTGCAAGAGACTCTCTGCTGCATTTATGTGCTGCATTTATGTGGAACTGAGTGTTTTCATTACTCTTCTCAGGGAAATTGAGCTACCGCTCCACGATAACGTCATGGAACCGGTGGAGTTCTTAAAGAGCATGGGCATCTCCCTCACCCCTCTGAATGACATTACCCGAGGAGACAGCGGTGGTCTGAAGGTATTTATGTTGGGCCTTATTTACATAAAAATCAATCCCTCTTAAGCACACGGAGCAATTTCTAAAACAAACCCTGGTCCGCAATATGAGCATTTAAGATCTCCAGATTCCAAGATGTTGGAAGATTTCCTATTTAGCAAATAAAAAGCGCTTTGGGATAAAAGCCTGATTGAGGTGAGAGCAGTCATTGCCTGATTTAACTATTAAATATTTTCAATGTTGTATGAAAAGAGATATAAGTGTCTAAAAGTAAAGACTTAATCAACTTGGTCACATGTATGCATTATGGAGTCATGCATTTATGATCCCTCAAGCTACTTATTGGTAAATGTAAAAAAAAAAAAAAGTAATTAAAGGAGCTATAAGTAAGTTACTGTAAAGTCAACCTAAATCATTCTAATTTCTTACCCAGGATTGAAGTAACATTCCCTATAAACAATTGATCCTCTCCATCAACAATGTCTTAGTCCAGTTTTTTTCTCCTTTCAAACCTAGAGGTACGTGTAGCCAGTGTTTACTTCCTGGTTCCTCAGCCAATCATATGAGAGTTCCCGGGGTTCCCAACACAGAGCGCAGCATTTGGTGTTTTAATTTTGGCAAAAGAGCAGCAGCCTAAACATGGAAGCCAGTAAGAGAAATAGACCAGAAATAGAACAGAATAGAACATTATTTACCTGTCCTGAGGAAGTAAAAGTTTAGTGCAACAACGGACTGTTTAAAAAGGGCGTATTCAATTATGATTGGAAAGATGTGCCAATTTGAGCCACAAGGTGTCAGTATTACTTATAGCTCCTTTAAAGTACCCTTCTGGGGTACTTAAAGGAGTTTGTGTAATTACAATTACTTTGAACTTTATGAATTTAGAGAAATAGGTTCCTTGGTGCTGGGTAGCTCAGTTCTGTACAACATGTGCTCCTAGCCTGATCCATCCAGTGCACGTGTTTTCATTCTCTCCTTGCCCCATTTCCTGTCTAAATGCTGTCAAATGAAAGTTGGTAGTACTCCATACCTGTAATTACTACTTAATATTCAAACCTTTTGAACTCCATTGTAATTTGTATCTATTCAGAGAATATTATTCTATTATGATTTTTTTTTTTCTGTTTTTAAAATATTGACCCTGGAATCTAAGTCTACAGGTTTAATTGCACATTTAACTAAAAAAATGGTTAACTTAAATTGCACATTTAATTAAAAAATATAATATTTTAGGTGCATAAGGATCTTTTTCTAGTTACAAAACACACCTGAACAACATGGAAAATGCCACGTTCAAATAGATTGTTGTTATTTTGTCTTTTTGCCGTTTTTCCACTCAGCATAAGGGAGTGTTTCGTGTAAAGCTCGTGGCAGAGGTGAGCCAGACTGCAGAGGAGGAGCTGGTGGTGCCGCACGTCGTTCAGCTCATTTCCCCTCCGTTCCTGGGCAGGACGGCTCTCACCGCGGGACCGGCCAAGTTTGGGATGGACCTCACCAAGCAGGAGCACGGGGTGAGATAAATGATAGCATTCTGTGAATGGACATGAGAAATGCTGCAAAGGTTTATGGCCGGATCAGTTCTGAGATACTTATTTTGTTTTAATTTGCTTTTCTCGCAAGCATAAACTGAAATAATAACTAAAATGAATTCCTGTACCACAGGTGAAAGGAACCATAGTGAAAGCTGACCCCTACACCGCATGTGGGCCAATAGAAAATGCAGCAGAGATCAAAGGCCGCATTGCGCTGGCATTACGGGGCGACTGCATGTTCGCAGCCAAGGCCCGTTGGCTTCAACAAGCAGGAGCCAGTGGAGCGATCTTTATAGGTGCGGCTTCTGATCAGAGCTGAAAGGCTATTCTTTTTTTTATTTTAGCATTACTTCTCCTAGGCTTCAATGTCTGAACTGCTCAGCAAGTAAACTATTGCAAACGCTTGCCGCACAGATAACCGCGAAGACAGCAACAGCGAGGAGACCCCCCTGTTCCAGATGATCGGAGACGGCGACTCCACCGAAGACATCGCCTTGCCTTTGGTGTTTCTGTTCAGCCGCGAGGGCGCCGTGCTCACAGCCGCCCTGGAGCAGCATCGCAACGTGGACGTGCTGCTGCTGCCCAAGGAGAGGCAGTTGGGACAGGGTGAGGGACCTGGAGGAAGGCCATTCAAAGATAAATGATCAAAAAAACATAAGCATTTGGAGTTTTATAAACTCTACTGGGATTTGAGCTCAGAAGGGACTGAGAATAAACGTTTCATGAACAAACATTTGAGGAAGGTCTGCGAATGCACCCCATGCCCACTGTTGGGTACGGCGAAGTATTTGCAGGGGCTCTCCGCCGGTTTCTCTCCCAAAGGGCCTGGACACGTTTTCTAGCATGCATGGCATTATGAACCCACTGAAATGTGGGGATATTTTAATTTAAAATCCGATGCACTCTGTCAGTAAACCGGGTATTTCAGCTGGAAAATGGTCCAAAACAGATGACCAAAACAACACAAATCGGTCCGTCTTTGGCTATCTCAGTTCCAAGACTTAAATTAGGACTGGACAATATAAAAAAATTGAAATTGATAAATCATATTGATCGATATTGATAATTATCAACAAATTCAAAACATATATCTTAAGTGCAGCCCTGGCCATTTTACACTGTTGCTTAGCAACAGAACACCCAAACAGTGAATTCAACCCTTTATTCAACCAACATTTTACCAAAACTGCAAATTAAAAAAAAAAAAAAGGAAAAAAAAGAACATTAACTCTTTGAAGGGAGCGGAGTTTGGTCTTCGTTTGTGATTGGTTGGGAGGAATAACGACTGTAATATTAACCTACATGATAGGCTAGAATGTAAAATGAAGGAAAACTGTTATTCTATTAAACTTTCTATTGACACTTTTTTTCTATCATCGATATATGTCTATCGATCGATATATATTGTTATTGAAATATCGTCCAGCCCTAATTTAAATCCTACAAAAACATTTGTGGCTGTTACAGGATGTTACAGGAAAAGACAACATGCTACCCAGCTAGCTAAGGTTTCAACAGCATTTACAACGTAACTTTTTTTCTTTGTTACCCACTACTTGCGCTCGAATGAAAGTTTTGTAGCGGTGCAAATAAATGTGTCCATCACTGTACCCCATATATCCGAGTTCCAATGACTGAGCTTTTAATAACTTATACTTGGGGCTGGGCGATATGGATTAAAAAATAAATCTCCGATTTTATCATACCAAATCCGATTAATCGATTTTTTTTTTTTTTCCCCTCCTTTTTGTTTCATAAAAAGAAATTGAAGAAATTATTTTAAAACCTTGCTTTTTATGTCAAGCATTTCGTCAGGGAGGTGACCTGAATTCAAAGTGCAACTAAAAACAAGATGTGAAACATGCTTGTAAAACAAGATGGCAGCCGTGCCATTATAAACAATAAAAATATAACAAAACATTTGCTGCTAGCGGTATTACACATTGAGCTAAGAACAGGCTTCACTGCACTTGTGAACTTCAAACTAAATAAAAAAAAAAGTAAATAGGTAAATGAAGTACCTCGTATTATGGTAAAAAAAAGTTTCCACTTAACAATATTTTGACAATACATTTGCCTAAACATATATTCAGCATCACATGCTGTTCTTTTCATGGAAACCCAATGACTGTATTGGCAAAATAAAATCCAGATTTTCCAAAAATGAAATCCTAAAGAATTGTAAATTTGAATTAATCGATTAGATCGATTTATCGCCCAGCCCTACTTATACTTTTAAGTTTTTAATCATGAGACTGTACTTCTACCTCTATTCTAGCTCATTCTCCCTTCTTCTTTCTGGGATTATCCATTTAATGTTCTTTTTTTTCTTTTTCTTCATTGTACAGATAAGTCAGAAAAACCTGTCAGCATGAACATAAAACTCCGTCTCAGAGAGGAGGGCGAGCCGGAGGAAGGAGCAGCTCGAGGACCCAGCCTGGAGTTGGTTTTGGAGAACGACGAGGTCCTCCTTAAGGAAGGGGGTGAAGACGGTCTCGGCGGAGAACAGCAACCGGTCTGCGCTGAAGGCAGGACTGAACCCTGTTCTGAAGGCTCGCCGCAATCCCCCAGCCCCAAAACCGGCCCAGCCACAAACCCTTGACTGACCTCTGCGGTTCCCTAAAGCGGCTTCTTGATGGGTTTGTGGACAGCATGTGGCCTCCTCTCTCTGCTCTGCAGCACAGCCTGCTTGTTTACAGAAGTACAGAGAGGAACTAAAAATACGGCTCCATGTTTATGACACTGTGGAGTCAGCGGGGGGGGGAGTCCGCTCCGAACAGCAGGACGCCATCCTTCCCCTTGTAGCTCCAACATCTCCTGGCTATGATGAAGTGTCCAGTAGACCACGGTTTAAAGTCATCCTAACCTAATGGGATGCTTAGATGAGGTAATAAAATGTATGCAATTTGCTTTTAATCTAGATTGCACCTTTTTTAACTCAATCAGATACTGTTTAAAGAGTCCGTAACCGGCGGCGACGGCGGCGGCTTCCATGATTTCTCAGTTTTGCACCATGTGTGAAGGTGGATGATGGAGACAAACTTGGGCTCATTTGAAAAGTAAATTTTTTGTGCTAGTTAGGAACTTCAGGGACTTGATGAGTGAATGCAGAATGCAAGAGTGACCAATTTAAGGGGGAAAAGTGCACATTTTGAGCAGGTGTGTTACGCACTTCCTTTTTGCTAATTAAAACATTAGATTTTGTGAGTGCAAAGTGTTTGATAACTAGACTGAAATATTTTAAAATACAACATGGTTAAAACCTGATCATGAAAGTAATAAATTCAAGTATAGAAAATTAATTGTCATTAATATTTTAGATTCTGGTCAGATTTTTTTCACTGTTGGCTTTTCTTTCCCTTAACATTATTGCATTTGTGCCGTACATTTAAAGGATGCTAATTCATAATCACCTTGTTAAAAAAAATGAGAAACATTCAGCTCTATAATGTCTAGCATATGTGACGATTAGCTGTGGGTTTGTTTTTGGTCGTTTGTGCCAACCAGGTTTAAATCCCATTTACTTTGTGGTGAGACCTCGCATAGAAACAAAGGCTACGCAGTTTCATCTCCAAACAAAAAATATTTAGGAACACTTTGCCTAATTGAGTTGTGAATGTTATTTTTTATTTTTTTTTCTTCCCTTCTTTCTTTCCACGTTTAACACGGTTTCACAAGAACTAGAAAACACTGTCCTGGGTGAATTTTGGTGTTACTTGCACAGGTTAACAGTCCAGCTCTCGCACACTTGACACCTAACTTCGTATTTCTCGGGCATTAACATGTGCAATGACTTTAATTAGCTGATGTAAGATTAATAGAATTGCTGGTCTTTGCTTTCAGGACTCATAAGTTGGACGTTTTCCTTCCCGTTTTAAGTATTATGACGCATAAAAAAATGCTACTTGGCCAGTGGACCATTTATTTTTTTCCTCACTCTGTAGAGCTTATTTTAGATCAGAAAGCCCAAAAGGTTTTCTAAGGGCAAGGAGACTTTTACAAGTCTTATTGCCAAGTTTTATACCTCAGGTCTGTGCACATTATTTTCATGCTGATTAGAATGACAACGGTGCAACGCGAGGACACTTTTTTTTTTTTTTTTGGTTATATTTTAGTTTTTCATGTTATTTATTATTCTGTTCAGCTGTTTCCTCTCAGTGCTGTTGGTCAGTGGCTGCAGCCTAAAATGTGCCAAAAGGGATGTAATAACATCCACACATAATTTTTTTTTCTTCAATGAAATCCTATTAATAGGTATCACTCTTTTACTAACATTTCTGTCATTTTTTAGAATCTGAAAGATTTTAGGAGCATCTGACTGCATTGAACTTGATGATTTGCTTCTAGTTGTTGTTTTCTGTATCCATTCTTACTGTACAGTGACATTTTAATCTGTTTTGACCAATCGAGAAAATCTGAAACATTAATTTGGGTGAATTTGAGAATAAAGATGTTTGTAACGTTCTGATAGCGTTTAAATTTTTATTTTTGTTGTTAAATTTTAATCTCTTGTTTTCCTTACGTGATGAGTGTGACGCCTGATCTGTATATTTACTAAAAGATTTAAACAGTTGTGAGAATTTCCAGTAGCTGTGCCGCAAAATGAGCTAATCTGACCTTTGTGTCTTTATGCTGAAGTGAATTGTGCTGCCATTGCCTAGATACAGAAGGAAAGAATGCAATTTACCAATACTGATGTCTGCAGAGGTTGCTGAGAGAAAACTTTTTTTACAATAGTTAAAATATTAGTTCACTGTTTATGCAGTACAGTAGATATTTTTTTCAATGATTTATTTCAAAAATTCTTTTGAAGGCGCAATAATTATGAGGCAAACCACTTGAATGATTTTTAATGCAGGTCTTCTCTCTCTCTATCTATCTATCTATCTATCTATCTATCTATCTATCTATCTATCTATCTATCTATCTATCTATATATATATATATATATATATATATATACTGCTAAAGATGTACAGAGCTGGTCAGAAAGTTTTAATAAGCTATTGATTACTATAAAAGCAAAACAGCCTTTTAATACTGATTATTAAGGGTATAAATAATTTTCAGAATGTGATTTTTTTTTCTTAATATACAAATTAAAATTGATAAGTGATTTCCTATCAGAAAAATCTTCATTGAATGAAAACGGCTTTAAATCTAAATCTTTCTCAGGTATGAATTATTTGAAGTCTGACTGCACAAAGCCACATCGTATTTTGCAACATGTCCTTTAGCAAGTTACACCTCAGCCAAATGCACCAAGCGTCTATAATCCGGACTATATAATTGACCAGTATTCTGAGTGGACTCGGTAGATCTGGACCCAGCTTTTAATCATTGTCTAGAAATGTTCAACCTGGTAGACACCAATTTCATTTTAATGAGGCTAACATTTTTCAGTGGCCTGACATTAGCCTCAGGGTGAGGTTTTCCTACCTGAAAAACACCATACCCACTGTAAAGCATGGTGGTGGCAGCATCATGCTTTGTGGCAGTTTCCCAGCCAGTGGTACTGGTGCATCCTACAAAGTAGATGGAAGGACCTCCTGTTTGTTCAATATTGCTTCGAGAGATTTGTGGTTTAAGCTTGGAAACAATTATATTTATCCAGCGGTTCAATAATCACAAACACACACCACAACTGGGTTTAGAATAATAATAATAATACATTTAATTTATACTGCACTTATTATCGAAAGATCTCCAAGTGCTACAATAAAAAAAAGCGTTTTTAGAAGAGAGAAAAAATAAATAAATAAAAATAAAACATCTAAAGGGGACCAAAAGCTTTGCTAAAAAGAAATGTTTTAAGAATGAATGAAGCAGACTAACATTAAGCTCCAGGAAGAGCTTCATTCAATTTTTAAAGAGGGCTAATGACACCTGGAACTGACTAGCAGCCATTTAGGACCAGTCTGTATATAATTTTTACCCTGTGTGGATTAGAGAAAATCAGTAAGTAAATCAAACTTGTGCTCCTAGTTCATGTTTTTAAAATTTAAGTTGTTTGTTGCATTATTGTCCTACTCTAAAGTGTAGTGCAAACAGGTAATGAGGCCCTCTGAATCAATGTGGGTTTCGTTTAAAATCTGAGGGGAGGTAATTTCTCTTTCCAGTCTTTATTTTTAATTATTTATTTATTTTATAAAAAAAAAAAACGTTTAAAACGAGTCTCACTTTAGTTACCTGCAAGTTGTTTTTTTAATAAATGAGCAAATACTCTTTGAGCTCTGGTAAGGTAAGCATTTCTTCCATTGCTGTTTTTGAGCCAGTCAGCATTAAACAGAGAGAAGGTTGTGCACGTAATACAGTAAGATGTAGAGTATATGCTGCTGTAAGGTTGTGGTTTGACACCAAGGCTTATTTAAATTTTTAACCTCTTTCATAACAAGGTTTAGGACTTCCCCCTCCAGAAAAGCAATAAGCAATCAGAACCTGCTGTAACACTGGGCTGCCAGGGACGGAACACAGTCTCCCATGTTTTGTTTAGTCGCTACTGGTTTCAAACACCCGATGCTTGGTGAAGAATTGCTTCAAAGGAGCAGATTAATTAAACTCAGAGATAAAAACAAAACAAAATCATAAAATAAAGTGGTTGGTTTCACTCTGCGTCATGGTGAACTAATTGGGACGTCATGTTTAGTGAACTGGTTCCTCCGCGTCATGGCGCTGCTGCCTCCAATCACCAGTAAAGTGATGCCTTCAGGTGCTGTGGAGTAGTGTTAGTCATAACTTCTCGAAACCTTGACACAAGCTTCCTGTTGTTTCACTCTAAATTGTTGAAAAGATTGTTTGTGCAAGAAATGACAGAGTTTATTTAGGACTTAATTTAGGTCTAAATTGCCCACGATTGCTTGACCTGACAACTGTGAGGTCAGTACAGTTTGTCATAGTTGATGCTATTTGTTCTTCACAAAAATAATTAAAACTGAAAACTGAACTGTGTGTAGGAAAAACATGGGCATAATAAATCTATCTTAAATCTCTGTCAAAATACAGTAGGAATAATGGAAAAAGCAGTGTTTATCTGATCTAAGGCCAATAAAGTTTTTTCCATTGATTATTTAAAAAAGTTTCAATGATTTTCAGCATGCTATCTTTAATAAAATGTAAATAAAATCATTTAAGTTACTGTATTTCTTTCAAAATAGTTACCCCTTTTACATTATTTTATCTAATGAAAAATGCCAGTCTCATTTTCTATCAGAAGCAACTTGTTGGTTGAATGAAAACGTTTTTTGTTTTTAAATAAATCTGCCATGGGTATAGCATACCATACATTACCGTACCACTTTATTTCTAAAGCACTTAAAAAAAACATGGCAGATGATCAAAATGCTATATAAAAATGTAAGAGAGAACAGGAATAAAACAATGAAACAACTGCAAGTTAATAGCCTAGGTGCTGGGAAATATACAAAAACTTTAAAGCAGTATAGGTAGGGTAGGCAACATACAAAGGATTCAAGATTAAGACAAAGATCTCAATCTGGTTTAAAAGCCAAGCTGAATATGTATGTTTAAACATACTTGTGAATAATTTTGGATTTAACTGCCTATGTCTCCAACTTTAACAATTTGCAACCAGTTTGAAAGATCTTAAAAAACACATCCAACCCAGTGTTCTATGTTAAAAGTTTAATTAGGGCAATTTTGACATTACAATATTATCATTTGCTGTTGCAAATAGACCCACTTTATACGCTGAACTATACAAAAAAAAAACATACATTCGTTAGATGCAACACATAATCATCAAACTTAACAGAAATAATACATGATGTAATGCTAAAATTAAACTATTATATGAGTTTTGCCTGTTTTTGATCTGATTTACTCAAATGAATATACTTTTCGACGGTATTCTAATTTACTGAGTCACACGTGCAGATTGGTGGCGTTTACGAGGGGCCCCTGAAGGCATCACTTCAAACACCCTCAATCCTCCTCCTCCGCCTCCGCCTGAAGCTCCACTATCTTTAGCCCGGCCGCGGATTACGCTGCGCAGTGAGTGCGTGTGGGATCAGACGGAGGACGGCATCCCGGCGCTCGGCTTACTGCTGCACACTGTAACGTCGCGCTTTTAGCTCTCCCTCTGCTTCACTTGGACAAGCGCAAAAAAATAAATAAATTAAATAATAAATCTAAACAGAAACCGGCGACAGCGACAAAATACGCGAAAGAAAAGTGATGGGGGAGGAATGACAACAACAGCCGTCGGTCCCCCCGCGTCAACCAGAAGACCTCCAGGATGCTGCTGCTCTCCGGTCCGCGGTGCGGCCACCAGCGCGGGGCCTCGCTGCTGCTCGCCGCCGCGCTGCCTCCGCTGCTGCTGCTGCTGCTGTGTTACGTCCCTGTCGGCGCCAGCCTCCCAGGTAAATAGGCTGCTCTACATTTAATAAACCTGAAACTGAGCAAGAATTGTCCACAAGTAATAATAATAATAACAATATATATATATATATATATATATATATATATATATATATATATATATATATATATATATATATATATATATATAAACCAGGATACTGGGTCACCTGTTACCAGTAAGCTCAAACAACTCCTGCGTCTTTAAGTAATGTACAGGTTATACACAGTTCTGTTTAATTAATGCCGCTTGTTCTTGTTTATTGTGTAATGCTTGCGTGGATCTGGAGAAGAGCTTAAGGGAAATGACAATTCCCTTCCTTATCAGGCAGTTTTATGTGTTTCCTTGTAGGCTGCTGTTAATACTCGTTTATCTGACATATTAAGCAGGGGGGTGAGGGTTGATTTAATTGGGCCGGCCGAAGGTAAAAGCGAACTTTGCGAGCCTTGGCAGGTTAAATGTAAACGACTTAAATTAGTGGTGGGTTCACAGGCCAGTGTGGTTTAGAGACATATTTATTCATGAAATTATTGTTTTTCACCTTCATGCACGTTTCTCTTCAGCAGATGCTGCTTATTTTTTTTTGCTCTGCTTTCAATTTCAGCTCAGGAAAGCTTTTAGAATTATTCTTGAAATTAAAAATGAAAACCCCTCTAAACTGAGCGCTTTATCCAAATAAAAACTGTTTATTTAAGAAATAATTGAGGGGGACTTCTAACTGTCTAGAACATCACGCAGTCAATTTCATTCATAGTTTTTTTCTTTCGTTAACTATAAAATAGGATGTGTTGAATACTAAACGTAAAATGAATGAATAATGGAAATGGTTATGGTGATGTCAGGTTCAGGGACTTATACAACCATGGGAAACTGCTGAAATGCAGCTCTGTAATAAAAAAAAAAAAAAAACCGCACTTAATCTAATCCTTCTTCTTGAGATATGAGGAAATCTAAAACCGCACCAGCTTTTATTTATGATTTTGCTCTCTGAGCCGCATGCGGACAGGTTTGCGAGCCACTAAGAGATTTATTAACCCAATTTACCTGAGGGTATGTATAAAAAGCAATAGCTTGATGTTTACACGGACGGGGAAGTTAATCTGCTTCTCGGCTTTCGGAAAAAAAAAAAAAAAAAAAAAGAATATCATGGGAAAAGCAACAGCTGGGCTGTCACCTTTAATCTGTAGCCTTCATCAGACACACAAACACCCCCAGACGCTCTGCGCATTAGCACTGAGCATTCGGTGACGTGGCATCGGCAACAGGCTGTGGTGAATTTATCTCCCGTTTGAAGCAGCTGTAGTTTTTTCGCTTTAGACCGCTGACGTCTGAAGGGCATGAATGTGAAATGGTGCAAAGGATGAAAGGGGAGACCACATTTACCATGTCGGGCAAATTTCCCTCATTATATCTGAGGTTTCTACGTCGCATCTCTGATGTTCGACCCTTTTCTTCTTGGATGATCTGATCTGAAAGGATTTGTATGGGATGTTTTTTGTGCACATGCAGCTGATACAAGCAAAACGGGGAAACTCGAAACATGTGCTGTAAATACTATGGATTCTATTTTCTGTGCTGCAACATCACACTCTGGTTTAATTCAGTAAATACAAAAAAATGATAAAAAACCCAAAACATCGACTCCTCCCATTCATAATGGCAAACCCAAATCATTGTAGGCACTAGGGGTTGGCAAATACATTCACACTTATTGTATCTTTTCACATTTAAGTCACCTTACATGCCTGCGCCTCAATGCATTTTATTTAGATTTTACTTTACTCACCAACACAAGGGAGGAAAAAAAGTCTATCAGGGCTGGAAAATGGTATATACCTTAGAAACAATTGCAAAAAAAAATAAAAATAAAATTCAAAACTTTGTTGCTCCACCTTTCACTGCAACAACAGCTGCTAGTCCGTCGGCGTGTGTCTCTACCAGCTTTACACACAGACAGGTGGAATATTTTCCCATTCGTTGCTAAATTTCTCAGGCACGGTCAGATTGCATTGAGAGCACCCATGAACAGCTCTGCCATAGATTGTCAGTAAAAATCTGCCCTGGTCAGATCTGGACTTTGACTAGGCCATTCCGTCGCAGCTCTGCCTGGAGGCTTAGGTGTTACCAGCTTCTGCCACGTTTCTATTCCTTTGTAGCCTCTAACAGATTTACTTTGAGCTTTTTGCCCCGCATTTAGCTGAATACGTTTTTTTAGATCGACTCTGACCAGAATCCCCCCAGCATGATGCCGCCGCCACCACGTTCCACTGTGTGATGTGCAATGTTAGCTTTGTGCCGCATCGAACGGTGGATTGGACGGCGGCTCTGTGAGGTTGTGTTGATCTTCTACGTGGCATTTCCCCAAAGACATTGGAGCTTGTGGTTGTTCTGGGACAAAACGTGAAAAGATTAAAGGGGTATGAAGACCTTTGCAGGTGCAGTACAAGGCTGAATATATAAATTAACCCCCACACACACCCAAACATGCCTGGAGACTAACGGTTGCAGGATTGTGGGTCTGTTTTTTGTTGCTTCTTTTCATGCGGAGAATATGTTTGGTCTCATCAGCAGTCAGAGGCTTTGATTTGTTTTCAGCGCGACAACTGTTGCAGTCGAGCGCAGCTTGCTCATAACAGCGAGCGGCAGTGCTGCAGTATGTGGGCTATTGTTCGCATATGTCGTGTGGAAATCACGGGAGCGGTCGAGACGGCGCGTTCTCCCACCACTCCGCTGCGAAAAAAGCTGCGTCGCTCTCGTAGGACCCAAAGCATCGCATGAAGTAAACATGCTTTTGCAAAAAAAAAAAAAAAATTAAAAACATCCAAGGTGCTTCCTACAGATAGAGAACACTTAAAGGGTTCGGGAGGATCGACTGTAGATGGATTTGGTAAAAAACACAGACGTGTCGCCAAACGTAAGTACGCCATCAAGCTCTTTCCCCGGACTGTGAGATCCGGACATGAATCCAAAATTACCCATTTAAGAAATTGCTCGCACAAATTATGCTCAGTGAGCTGTCCACGGCACAGATTTGGTCAACATTCAGGGTTCCTTTCATACCGTAATCCCTCACAAAATGTGTAGTATTCACACCTCCTTTGTGACTCAAGTGTTAGAGAACATCTTCTTTCCTCGATATAACGCCTGTTACGGCGACCGATCGCCGTGGCGCGGCCACGTTTTGTTATTCCACAACCCACTTAGTATCAGTGGGCTTGTTACTCAGCAAGCTCCTCTGCCCGCGGCCTTCTTCTCCCCCGCCAGGATTAAGCGTTAACAAGTCTCATCCTTAAGTGTCACACTCGCTCTGCTGTTTGCATACACAGACGCTTTCCTGCTCAGAGGTTTTCATTCCTCTTTTTCTACCCTGCAGCCAAAGCAGTAATTTGCTTTGGGTATTAATAGCCGAGAAAGGTCAGGCGAGAACACCAGGAGACATTAAAACGCTCGGGAGTCTGTAAACTTTACATACTCGCACATTTCTACGCAGCTAAAACCATCACATCTGCTAATCATTATTTATTTGTATAGGTGGAGAAATAAAAATGGGAGTAAAGGTGATATTGTCCCTCATGTTTTGTTGTGTTACATAAAATCACCTCAGGGCTTGTTTTTCTTGCTCACTTCCTCGTGGCTTGTTCACCCCAAACTGTGCGGGTTGGGCTCCATCGTTCTTGTCCGCATCTCGGTTGATTGGAAGAAAAAAAAAAAGATTTCGGCCCGCACCCTCACCTAGTATGTAATGGTTAAGGAAGCGGCTGGGATTTGGAGGATGGAAAGGAGTGAAGTGTAAAATGTACGTTAAACATAGACGTACGAATGCACAATGACCGACCCCGTTAAACGTGGATATCTAACGCTGTTTGTAATAAAATCTATAAAAGGTTTAGCTGGACATACCCGGAAACGTCAGGAAAATGAGAGGTGAGAAATAATCTGGAATGAGGAACAAATGATTAACCAGTTATGTTTATTGAGCCGGAAAGTAGGATTGTTTTACTGAAAATGTGCAAAGACCCTACCTTAGTTTTGCTCACACTCTCACCCAGTACTTAGGATACAGGTCCAGACAAATATCTTTGATTTTCTATTATTAGTGCGTTGTACGTGGCACCTGTCTTTTCAGGAATTAAGTCGAAAAGTCCATGCTAAATTTAAAAAGTGACCTATCTGGTTTTCTGAGTGTCACATTTCACAAAGAACTCCACTACAATGGTTTCCGGCTGTAGTCATTAAATCCGGCAGCAGCAAAAAGGCGATTGTCAGCATTGTTTTGAATTGTCACATTGTCTCCTTTGTTGCTTCAAAGTAAAAGTCTTAAACAATACAGCTGGCTGCCAAGGTTGAAAGGTGGCTCCTCAAGCCGTGGCATCTCATCCTTTACCAGAAATTTGGCCTTTATCAGCGGTGAGCCTTTTACTCACATTAACCGATCGGTTTCCAGTGTCTGAAAACTCAGACATGGGGAAGCTGTCTAGCACCTGTGTCAGCATATCTGTGTACTATTTTTTTCTTTTTTTGTATCTACGCTACATGTAGCCACATCCTTACCAAGAAAGTTGGCGTCAGATTTACCCGGTTCTAAAAAAAGAAGAGGAGGAAGAGATCCGCGACTACAGCAGTAGCACTGTTCCACGTCTGGGTATCGCCAGAGTCAATCTAATATAACCTTTTACAGTTTTCCGAATTCCTAATCGATGCAAGAAAGGTTCTAGCCGGATGTGAATTAACCTGGCCGTCATGGAAAAGAACAAAAGAACAATGTCTGAGCTTTTGTTTTTGGGAACTGATGTTTTCAAACGCTTTCAAACTTGATTCTGTTTGTTGTCTTCCAGGCTGCTCTGCTTCACGCTCATTAATTTGTGGACGTGCAATTATTTAGAGTCCTAATTGGCTGACATGAAAAAACAGAGGTAGCTGTAAAAAGAAAAACAAAACAAAAAAAGAAATGGCACAATGACAGAGAAAAGAGACGAGGCCTGAAGGCATCTCGCTTCTCGTCATTCTGCCGGGAACTTGCATTCCTTTATGGTTGCAGGTATCTTTAACTTTGTTTTTTTTTTCTTTTCGCACTTCCTTCTCGCCTTCGCCTCTGTCTGCTTTCAGCGCTATTGTTGTACTTCCTGCCTCTGCCTATCCAGGGAGCCTGTGCGCGTGCAGCGGCCTGCTCGTTTGTGCTTAACGGGTGCAGAGTCATGCCCCACTTTCAGACGGAGACCTACCACGTAGGAGTTCATTGCATCAGATGGGAAACAGCCACTTCACACTTGCATCCAGAAACCGCTGACATAACCAGTTTCCATTTCTAAACCTGTTCGAAATAAGTTTGGGACTTTCCAAAATCCTCTGCGGTGTCGAAAAAAGCGGTTTTCTAATTTGATGACTTTTGCTTTTTTTTTTTCTTATGTAAAAATTTTATTTTAGCGTATCTGAAAGCTGACAGATAGTTTCCCAGCAGTTATATAACTACTTACCAGAAGCAGCTGGTTTGGCGGTGTAAATATTTGTGGCATGCGGTCATTCCTTGCTGACGTGTATTACCGGTTGCTATCATATTAAATGATCACAATAGTTCTCTTTAAATTGTTAAAGTCAGCCTGAACATAGATTAAATGATAATAATGATCATGAAACTTCTATAAATAGTAATCTCTAAAGGCTTTCTCTGAAGTAGAAATTTAAAAGGGGTGTTCAAAAGCACTAAGAAGTAGAGAAATTAGAAAGGCTTGCATGATAGAAGAGGATGTCATTACGTTTTCAGTATGGTAGGTTTAAAGGGACAGTGTGTAAATAATGCGGCTTTTAATTAGCAAAAAAGTATGGCTTTTATAGATGCATATTCTAGCAACGTCTAATAACCTCACATCTGAAATGAAAGCGTTCTCATAAATTTGTAGTTTATAAATACATAGGCGTCGGTGCACCCACTGGGAACGTCACTATTTCTGATTTCAGAAGCCAAAAGGAGACAGACTTATCAGCCATACGCGTTTCCCTGATCTGTCTTTCTATATAACCACAAGCTGTCGGTGGAGGAGGAGTAGAAAACAAGCAAAGATGGCCGTAGATCATTCTATTTGCCATTTTCTGTTGAAATGGAGGACCATTCGTATGCTTTGTCCAGCGGGAGGGAAGTAACCGCTAAAGGCGAAAGTAACCAAGAAAAGAAAAAGAAGTAATAACCGGGAAAAATAAGAGTCTATATCGGCACAGGTATTAGTTTTATTACGGACTTTCGCTTAGCTCTTTCTGAAAATGCTTTAACACCTATCCAGGTTAATCTATCCATATCAACGAGCCCTAAACCTAATAACTGCCTGGATCTCCTCTTGACGGCTACAGCTGCCATTACTTGGTTGCAGTAGATGGCAGTGAACCTTTGTTGAAATTTCGGTCCATTCTTCTTTGTAGAGTTGTTTTAATTCAGCCATATTGAAGTGGTTTTGTGGACCCACAGCCTCTTCTAAGTCAACTCACAGCATTTCAATCTGACCTAAATCTGCACTTTGACTAGGCCACTTCAAAGGCTTCATTTAAAAAAAAAAAAAATCGCATTCAGAGGTGGACTTGTGGGTGTGCTTCTGAATATTGTCTTGCTGCATAACCTGCTGCGGCTTAAGGTCATAAACTGATGACCGGACATCCATGGTTCCATCAGTTACGGCCAGTCCTAAAGATCTTGAAACATCAAATCATGGCCGCTGACATTAATGCATTAGGCAAGAGAGGCCAGCAAGGATAGTTAAAAACTGTTCAGTGTTTTCTCAGTTTGTGGATAATAGCTCTCACTGTTCTCGCTTCAATGGAGTCCCAAAGTCTTAGAATTCGCATTTTGATTATTTCAATTATTGACTGGATAATCGTAATGGCTTGGTTTCTCCATTCGAACTCACATCTATTCACAGAAAATGCAATAATCCCATTTGTCACATTTGTTCAGTGTATACATGAATTACAAACTATAAGGTGCGTACCGAAAACTTTCGGCACTTTTGATCACATATAAGAATAACTGATAAAAGTACATTCAGGATGAGTGACTTTGTATGAATAGTAAAAAGGCAATAAAGATAACCAAAAGATTTTTAAAATGAATACAACATTCAGCTGGAATCCAGAAAGCTTTTTTATTAAATAGATTAAACAATTGATGGTTTGCATCAAATATACCATTTTGGTTCACTTTAGTTGGTATAATCATATTTGACAAAAGGCCAAGTTTAGCACAAAGAGTCTTAATGATAGTTGGTTGGCTGGACAGAATGATTATTCTCACTCATCTCATCTCATTTAAAGCTATAGTTGGTAATCTAGATCAGAAACACTTTTTGTTATACTGGGTAAAATGGTCCTTCCATTCTGAACGTTGTCAATACATAATTTATTCAGAAAAAGGCAGTTAAAAAATGTGATCTCTGTAAAAGCTGTAGGCCTGTAAAAACTCTGACTAATCCTCACGTAACACCAGTGTGCGTGCTCGTTCCTTCTTAGTTTCCGCTTGCTGGCTGCGCACGCGCACTTCTAGTGTTTATGTATCCGGTTAGCTTAGCGGTTAGCTTGGGTGTTAGCCGTTCATTGTAGCTCTGCTGCTCTCACCATATACTTTGAACATGGCTGAGAGTCGCAAGAAGTGAACCGCGTACAAGTTTATGAGAAGAAGGGGAAAGCGCAGTTATTCAAAAAGGGACTTGGGGAAACTTTTGCAAAAAATCGCCAACTTTACGTCAAAGTTTTGACATTCAGTGTCAAAGAGACAAACTGTGAGATTGGGAAGGCTGTTGCAGTCAGAAGATTTTATTGACATGTCACATCCACACAGAATGGTTTGAACATGCGGAGAAGTTCAGCAGGATGTAAAAAAACAACAACAAAAAAAACCAAAAAAAAACAAGGAGACCCAGCACAGACCTTTGGGGAACGTCACAACTTAGCCCGGGTGATTGATAGAGTAAAGTTATTCAGACGGAAAAAGGTATACAGTTAGTCAGCTTTGCTCTCACTTAATGTAAAACAGATACAACTGAGGACTGTTGTTATATGTTAAATGATGTGTTTCTATTCTACAGTTTTTCCCTCTATATACTGCGGACTGCATGATAATATCCCAGGTATTTTCAATACTTTAATAGACTCTACGTATGACGTATATGAAAGCAAAGCTCCCATGCAAGCGTGCAGTAGTTGGGTTTGCCCAGGCTGAGGGTAATGAAAACAAACATTTAGAAACGGGCTGGTCAAACATTTGTTGGGTTTTTGTAATTTGAGACTGAAGAAACTCCAAAAGCCAAACACAGATCTACAAACATGTCCTTTAAAGCCCTTTATCATTCTGCCCAAGTGGAAACACGCTCACTCAGTGGTTATATTAAGTGCAGGGGAACCAAGCTGAGCGCTTTAATGTTTCCACTTGATTTGGAGTGCTTGGCTCACTTCCTGCCCGCTGTCCGAGTCAGGAAATGCAAACAAAGGGAGTGGAAGATTCTCTGCCTACCAATTTCCTACTTTTCCACCGTAAAAAAGAAGACGAAAGTAATCCCCCCCCCACCCACCAAAATCACGAGCATGCATGACTGCATATTGTGACCCTTGTTCCATTGTATCTGCAGAACAGCTTGAAGGAGCAAAAGTGGTAGCACCAAACTGTGCACATGCTTGCCTATATGTGTTGGTCTGACCGTGTTGGTGTTTATAAAGCTTAGTGAGAATTTTGCCTCTGTTTTTTTTCTAAGCTTTCTGCTGAGCGTAAAGCCTGGCAACAGCAGCAGCAGATGGTTCGTAAAGTCTTTTTTTTTTTTCCCACTTAAATCCAAGGACTAATTTCTGAGTCCTTGCGTTACATAATTCGCTCTCACTCATCTGACTAAACGTACGTCCTGATCTGCTGTTGGGATTTATTTCATATCATCTCTTGTTTTTTTTTTCTGTGTCCTTTATTGAACTGTCTGGATGTTCTTTGACTTTGTAATCTCCTGTGCTGAAAAATAAAGATTTATACCTGTTTGTTGAAGGTAAAAAGCTCGCCTCCTGCTTTTACACTGGTGCTAAATCTTAGATATTGATTGGTGAATCTCTTAAACTTCACCCGAGCGTCCACCCGTGTCAATTTCCTCCCTCTTTCTAAAGCTCGCAGTTGGAGTTGCGTCCGTGTTTCTGCTTAAATATGTGTTTGGAGAATAATTATCTGCTTCCCACATAAATAACACATGAAGTGCTGACCAGAGGTGTCGGGATTGTCGCTGCATCATAATTTTCAGGAGAGCAGATATTTTTTTCAAATTTAAGACGATTGCTTTCATAACAGAAACGCTTTAGCGGTTTTCGTGATTCTGATGAAGCGACAACATTTAGTCATTAGTTCAGTTTAACATTAATGTTCCTCAGAGCTTCATAGACCCATGCCTGAGGAAAAGCCAGAGAGGCACAGGGCCCGGACAAAGTTGGCAATTTCTGCGAGGTAGTACAAGGTAAATCATTAAATTCCCTGTTTTTCACATGCCATATTGTCATGAAATTCATAGCAGCTATTTGAAATAGCATAATATAATCTTTCTAGATCATCTGGACTCCTGGATCTTCTCTGATGCGTTCATGTCGTCAGCTCACCACACAGGTTTTCCATAGGATTTAGGTCTGGGGAGTAATATTTAGTGTCTAATGAACCATTTCTATGTTGATTTCAGTTTTCTATCAGAGGCCACCAGATGTTTATTCAAAATACCCTGATTTTTCAGACAAACGTATGATGCCTGTCAGTCTAACGGGATTCATCGAGGCTTTTGAACAGAAATAGAGCCACAATGTCGTAAATCCTCCAGTTTTCACCAGTTTCATTCCTTTTTTTTTTTTCTTTAGGTTTTGGCAAGTCTCATAGCGTTGGGGGTAAAACATTTTGTCTGGTTGAGAGCAAAAAAGGAAGATGATGGCTGTAAAAATGAGATTTTTTAATATTGAAGTAGCAGATTAAAGCCAATTGTATAAGCTGCAAGCAGGACAGGGTGTGCTCTGGTAACAAGATGCCTCCTGGATATCATGAGCAATGCGGTTGCCATTGTGTCTATATAAAAAAAGAAAGTTATTTAATGAAGAGAAGATTTCCGGTCAGAGTGGACACACATGAATGTTTGTGAACTTGCACAAAGGCTTTTTTAATATGATGTCGGACCTGGTTATCCTACCAATGTGAGACTTGAGATGACAGTCCAATGAAATCTAAGTTTAAAAGAAAATTGCGTGGGCAACTGACTGCGCAATGAGAAAACGCCTTACTCTCATGAACCAAGGCTGATGAGTTTCTGACATGATCCAGGCACCGTTAAAATATTCTTGCCAGCTAAATGATTTTCATTTTATCTTACGCATCTAAGGATAGTTTAGGCATATTGTTAATCACACCTATTAAGTGTTTTTTTTGCAGTAACAGCATTTCCCACTGAAAAAGACAAATTTTCCTTTGAAATGGGGAATTTTTCTCCATTTTAAATCTTCTTTTTTTTTTTTTTTTTTTTTACAATTTCCCCAGTGGCATAAAATGCACACCTGATAAATCCTTGGTAATTGAAGCATTTTATTCATTTCTTTCCTTATTTTCTTAATTTGATCAGATTGTTGATGAATTCCCAGCGATACATTCATGACTCCCTGGTTCTCTTGGACATAAATGCCACGTGACAAACGGGTCCATTACCTATAGCTACCATTCAAAATGGGAATAGTGAGAGAACATGCTATCCAAGTAAGGCAGGAAATGGCCGCGAGAATAAACTCTCCTAAAGCTCTGTTCACAAATGGAAGCAGGGTTTCCAAAGTCCGACAGTATTTCTGGGAAAAATAAAAGGCTCTGACTGCAGAGGGAAGCTCCGGCTCCCAACAAAAGCCTGGAGATCGCTGTCCTCACCCTGCTTATATCAGCCCATATCTGTTATGACAACACGGACGCCTGCTGCGCTGTTCACCTTTAGCTGGGCCCACCTGACAGCACCGCCGTGCTCATTATCAGCCTCTGTCTGCCCTCGTCTGCCAAACACACCTGCTGTGACCTTACCGCATCCCCCCCGGCTCTCGCAAGCCGCGCGTGTTTGTGTGTGTGCGTCTAAATTAAATTCTTTCAAATAGACAGTAATGAGGCCGTCTGATCATCCGAGCCGATAGTGAGAGACCAATCCGTCCTTATTTGGGTCTGACCCGATTAAGCCTGCCGAGGAGGTGGGTCGTGACGATCACAACGCAGGGCGGGGCGGCGGAGAGATTTGCTTGGTGAAAATGTGCCTGTGTTCTTTCCGCTGAATTTATTAGACACAAAGCTCAGAGGTTTTTTTTTTATAAAACACATCGAAGCTGCGGTTGGAACCGTGGCGTCAGCATGAATGTCTTCAAGGTTGGATGCTTTTTAAATTTCAGATGAAAGACACCCACAACAAGAGGAGTGACTTACAATGCTGGGCCACAACTTATTCAAAGGATTATTATTTTTTTTTTTTTATTTACCACACGAAAAGATTGCTTTCGCCCGCCTCGTCTTCTGTATAATTTCTGAACTGGTTTCCCTTTACGTCTCTGTCTCCCAGCTCACAACAGGTGCCCTCAGCCGTTAGACTGTGCCCAGCTGAGACGCCACCACTGCCGGCCCGGCTCGTCTCACTGCGGCTCCTGCCTGTCCCCGTATAGAGAGAACGACGACGGACGCTGCGTGCTGTCGAGGCGCCATAAAAGTGGTATGAACGGAAAAAAAGTCACATGCCCCACGTTTACCCTGCATTTAAAGCTCATACAGACAGTAGTTATGGTTTTAACATAGATTAATGTAAATACTATATAGGTGCAAGAAAGTGAGAATTGGTGAGCTTTACAAAATTTTCCTTTGGTTACATTGATCACAAATGGGTTTATGAAGGATGAATGAATAGATTTAGTTATTGTTTTCTGTCTTGCTATACGATGGTAAAATTACAAAACACTTCAGTGCATTGTGTTGTTTTTCAATAGTAGTTAAGCATGATCAAAGACAGATTAATATTATTATTATAATTATTGCCATTGTTGTTCTAATTAGTTTTTTATTCTAACATTTTATTATAAAAGAAGAATTGAGTGAGAAATAATATAAATAAGCACATTTTATGTTAAAAGTAATTAATGATAATCTATTCTAAAATAAGTAATGCATTAATTAAAATAATGAAACTAATTGCCTTATTATTCATATTGTTAATATAATTATTTTCATTCAGTGGCTAGTTTTTATCATGATAGATCTGATAAATGGAATAGGGAAAAAATTGCACATTCAATAATCAACAACAAACGGTTGCATACATAGTTTTATGTCCTTGCGTTGTTTATGCAAACTTATATTGAGCATTTTGATATGAGCTAGATTCTAGAGTACTCGTTACAAAAGGTGAATCTCCTCCATACAGATTTAATCAGGTCTTCTTTTTATACGCAATGTTGGTTATATTTATTGACTGCATTAAGCTTTGTGAAAATAAATTCATCTTCCATTGCAGGTACATGAGCACACAATGACATTTTTTGAAAAATCCAAACTTTTACTTGAGCACACTTATACACAGGTAAAAAAAAAGCCTATGTTATTAAATGATTGTAACTGTTACGTGTACATTTAACCACGTGTTTAAAATGTGACAATTTTTATATGATTTTCTGGGCCATTTTCTTTTCCATTGGTCATAAACAGTGAGCAGGATGGTTAGTGGGCCAAAAATAGAAAATATCCCAAAGCTCACTCTTATGTTGCGTTCACACCGAACACGAACAAGGGGACCGGAGCGAGGGATTTAAATGTTAATCCTATCTAAAGGTGTGTTCAGAAGCAAATCTTTTAGAACGATGCAAATGAAGCAAAACTGCGAATAGAGCGAAGCAAGAAAGCAAGAAAGAGGCAAAATGTCATGCGACCAACTGCAGGCAATCAATGCGAAAAATGTATCTTGTTCACATTCGGTGTGAATGCACCTTCAGAGAACTGCAGCAGAATCTTGGGGTCAACAATCATTAGAAGTTACACGCCAGAGAAAAACTTTTTTGTCCTACCATCACAAACGTAAAAAAAAAATGCACAGTCTGCTAAATTCTGCTGCAACTTTAACCAGAACAAAGAGCTTTGGTCAGATGAGACCAAATACCAGATGATCTTAAATAAAAATCTGGTGGACTCTGCCAGGAAATTAAAAATAGGTCCTCATTGGATGTTTCAGCAGGATATTGACCCAGGGCATATGATCAATTTAACCTTCTACCATGGGTATCTCAGTCAACTGACCTGAGGAAAATCTATGCAGTGAAGACAGGAATGCAGACAAGATGACTCGGGACTCGGGGATCGACATTTCCCCATTTATTCTTTGCCAACAACGATGAACAGGATAACAACCACAACATGCAGTACCCAGTTGCAGCCAACACTCACAGGAGAATACTACAATAGGGCAGGATACATTTAATGTTAATGAGTTAAACCTTTATGCATTTTGACCTATCTGACAAGAACCGTGAACAGAATAAGCTAACACATTATGCACTGCTCAGTGGAAGCTTTAAGCAAACCTTTAGCATGACAAGACACAACCAAAGTCAGCATAACTGTGTTGCTTCCCAGCTAGTTACACAATATTTATAAATACAATTTTCCAACCATAAATTAAATTAAATTAAATTAAATTTTATTTATATAGATACATGTCATCTAAAGGCACTTTCCAAAGTCAAATTCAATCAGATTATACAGATTGATCAAAAAGTTTCCTATCTAAGGAAACCCAGCAGATTGCATCAAATCTTGACAAGCAGCATTCACTCCTGGAAAAGCGTAGAGCTACAGGGAGAGTCGTCTGCATTGTTGATGGCTTTGCAGCAATCCCTCATACTGAGCAAGCATGAAGCGACAGTGTAGAGGAAAACTCCCCTTTAAATGGAAGGAAAAACCTCCAGCAGAACCAGAACCAGGCTCATTATGAACGGTCATCTGCCTCGACCGACTGGGGGTTAGAGAAGACAAAGCAGAGACACAATAAGAGAGTTAAAAAAAGCACACATTGATCCAGGAATCCTTTCTCCCTTATATGGTAATAGCGGGTGATCAGTCTTCTCTGGATGATGTCACAGCTAACAGCTAACAGAACGCCAGACCAGGTGTAACTACTATGAAGAGAAAAAATGACAGAGAACAAAAAGGTAAATAGATCCAAACATTCACTTGACTGGATGGAAACAAATATTATATGGTTGAAGGGGCCCGAAATATACTTCAAAGACGTATTAATCAACTGAATGCATTTTGATAAAAAAAAAAAGAAGTAAAAACCATCCAGCTATCCTGCTAGAAGATATTGCAAAAGGGAAAAGGTTATGGATGTGCAAGGAATCTAAGAAACTAACACCACAGAAGAAGAAAAAAGGAGGCGGGGCTTAAGCTCAACACACCACGGTTATCAAGATAATTACAGTCAGATCAGATGTATGATCCACTTTGGAGAAATAACACATTTTATTCAATTATAACAAATGTTAATATAAACCAGTTACACGTGACAGAAGAAGTGGTCAAAGATCCCTCTCTCTGAATGCGCCAACCTTTTGAGACGTTAAAGTAGAAGGCTAGGTGCTGTGCCATTTCTAGAGAGGGTTGTACAAAATCTTCCTCCACGGAATAATAAACTTAAATTGAATTCTTCCATAATTTCCAGTGTGAGGTTACGCTACTGCAATACAAGCAGAATTTATTTTCAGGGTGTTGATGAATGTGGCGGACACTATCTATACTAAACAAGTGAGACTTGGGGGCTCAGTGTTTTTGTCAAACACACGTGAACACGTAACGACTGCAGGATTCAAGCTGCTGATTGTCCCTTTTGGAAGACGGAGTACTTTATAAAGCTAAACCGTGGTCCTCCTGTGCCATTTCAAGCATTTAGACGTGAATCAGTTCAATTCAGCTGCGCTTGGTTCTCCGTTCGGCTGCAGTTATGTCACTCCATCTCTCTGTGTGGTTTTTGCTTTTCCTCCGTTTCTCCCATCCATTCCTCTCGAAGCTGCAGAGCGTTTTCAGCTTTAATCCAGCCCTGCCCCTGCTGCGTTTGCAACACACACACACACACACACATATATATACGCACCGCCCCCGCACTGGCAGCCGTAATCACTGCGAGGACATGCTTCTCTCTCTCTTTTGCCCTTCATCTTCATCCCTGAATGTAATATCACTCAATGAAACAGCCAGGCTGTGAGACCAAATCTCATTTTCCTGATTTCTATGGCAGCGCGTGCTTGCGCTTCAAGCAAAAGCATGAAGGGGAAAATAAGAAATCTTGAGTATATTAAAGCAAAGTGGCTTGCCTCGGTGTGAATATGTATTCGTGTCAGTGGGAGCGTTGAACATGCAGAGGATTAATAAATTGGATGGGCGTTTCAGCAGCGGGAGAGGATCCAGCAGAAACCCGGCCCCGATTAATTTACAAGCCTCAGATAAAAGGAACAAAAATCACCATTTGGATGTTCAGTAAGAAAAAGTTTCCATCGTCCAGAAGACGGGAGGATGATTGTGGCGTGGTGCATCACACGGACATTTTGGATGCATCTAGTGGTTACATTAAGCCACCTCCGAAGAGTGACTCTTCTTTTCACGCTCACCACGCCGATCCGCAAAGTGGGTTCTGAACAGAGGAATTTCTCACAGTTCCCCTTAATTACTCAGAGTTGCACATATCGTGTGTGTGTGTGTGTGTGTTTGCTTTGTGAGAGGCATGGCACGTCTTTTTAAAGCGTCAGAAAACAACGAGGCGCTTCAGGCCAGCTGCTGGCGTGGCAGCCCGGCAGCTTTAACTCGCCGTCTGGAAAAAAAAGAAAAGAAACTCATGTTGGAGCTGTTGTTCGTGCTAGGTTATTGAAAAACGTAAACCACAACACGAATGCTCTGTTGCTCTGTTTGCGTGGCGTGCAGGCAGTGTGCGATTTAAAATGAAAGCACTGATCCAGGATGCTGCTGTCATCGTCCTCGCCGAGCACCGCCCAGAACTAAAGCTTGTTTCACGGCCGCCTTCGGCGCGTTTTTGTCAGACAGAAAATCCTGGAAGTTCCTGCTTCAGGCGTCTGTCGCTGCTAGTCCCTCAGAAACAAAACTGTTTATTTATGACTTCACAAATCGTCTCTTATGTTACATTAAACAGCCCCAATTAACGGCCAAAACCCAGTTTACGAGAAGGCAAAGATAAACCCAACCACCTCCAATTCATAATCATCGGTTCACTTTTCTGAACAAGACTATGCAAAAACATATAGTGAACAGTTTTGTACATTAGAAGATGACAAAACGGGACCCAAGGTTAAAAGGGAGGTGTCTCATTAATTTGTCTCAGATAAATTAATAAATTAAAATAAATTATGTCCTGAATTTTTCCAAGCTTTCCCTGGACTCTAGTCAGGAAAATCCAAAGATAACAGAGCGAAAGAGTTAAAATGTGAGTTTGCCCTCGCGGATTGTTAGAAGCTTTTTATTAGGTTAAATCTTTAATTAGGTTAACTTTCTTTCTGGATCCCTCAGAAGTTTTTTGGTAGTTAGTTTTATAGGAATACAAATTAAATTAAAGGAACACTTAGGGTCTAACAAAAGATCTAAGGCCGCCATGTCCAGCTCCAGTCCTTCAGGGCTGGTCTCCTCCATGTTTTAGATCCGTCCCTGCTCTCACACATCTGATTCAAATGAATGATTTGCTTTTTCGGTCTGTCATCAAGGTCTGCTGAGGCCTGCTAATGAGTGCTCAGACTCATTAGATTCCCCTGTGTTGAACCAGGACAGCACCTGAAACTTACAGGAGACCAGCCCACTGACTCTGGTTTGCTGAGAGACGCAGCAAATCTTCTGGCAATGGCACAGAGTGGCGTGCCGTCCTGGTGGAGTTGGGCTGCCTGTGCAACCTCTGTAGGGTCCAGGTATCGCCTCAAGCTACCAGTAGCGGCACAGACCCTGGTCAAAGGCAAAGCTACTGAAAAGCAGTCAAAGAATGAGGAGAGGAAAAACTGTCTGAGGCCTCCAGCTGCAAAACCATGCCTGTTTGGAGGTCGTCTCTTTGTTGCTTCTTTAGTGAATCTGTTGATAATTTCATTAACACCAGAACAGCCAACACTGACTAACTACCTCCTCTGGTACTGAGCTGACCAGATCAATATTCCAGGATCTTAACTAACTTCATGTTATTCTCTGAATAAAAATGTTCCTTTATTCTTTTGTGCAGTGTATTATATGATGAGTAAAATGTGAATTGCAAATTTTTTAGTCACTAGCTACAATGTAGTCATTCGATAATCATATACAATTGGATGTGTTAATACAAATAATTTATCCTTCAGACAGACCCGTTTTTAATATACTAGACTTAATTATTATGTATTATGTAATGTTTTTAAAACATAAACATAGTTAAGCAATTGATACAGTTAAGTAAATTAGTAATTTCATTAAGTTTATCACCACTTTACATACAGTTGCTACCCAGGCCTTAGTTAGACTACGATTATGCATTCACTGCATCATAATATTCACCTGAATTCATCCAAATTTATTCCAATACCATCCAGTTACAATTTAATCCACTATAATCAGTTTGAGGTTCTAACCATCAAGTCAATCCAATCCAGTTAAATTAAATTTAATATTCAAAATACAGTCTGCGTTGAATCATTTTACTTAAAATAGATCGTTATGCAATCTGATTAGGAGATAATGTTCACGACTCGATTCATTTCACTCAGTTTTGGTTATTACTGAGTTCCTTAAAGCATTATCCCCGGTTTTGTTTGTCATTGTTTTGATCAGCGGATGACGGAAAACGTGGATATGTGGCGACTTTAAATGTGTGACCTCTGACTGCAGGGATTCCTGTGGGACATAGAAAAGTCTAGGGGGGAAAAAAACTGTTCATAGTTAATCTTTATTAATTTATTCTTTAAAATATTTTAGAGAGAACAGAGACCTGTGGAAATCCTTAGAAAATAGATAAAACATCCAGGTTATTAAACTGACCTACAGTTAGATTCCACTTGATCTTTCTTTGCACTCTTCCGTGTTTCGCCTGCGTTGGTGGAAGAAAAGGTAAATATTCGGAGCTCATAGAAGTCTTTCATGTTAATCTTAACTGCTATGAACGGAGAGATGTGGCGTGTGCACAGTAAGGGAACAGGTAGCCAGAGCCTTCATTGTGAGCGGGAGCTGCCTGTGTTTGACATGGAGGCGTTCACTGCCATTAGTAAACAGACAATATGCCTCAAAGCCATGTCCTCTGGTTCAAAGCACAAACACGGGGACAGAGGAGCCACTCTGTGAAAGCGGCTGTATTACGTACGTTGCTGAAGGCAGGGCGTGCATAAAGTGGGTTTCGGGTCTTTTACCGAGTACCTTTTTGTCCCTTCTAGCTTTTATCTCTTATTTTCGTTTGTTTCCCCCTTTATGTCCTCATCTGTAAGTGTCTCACAATTGGTGGAGTAGCGTGCAATACCAGCCAGCATCCAGCTGCAGTTTACGTAACACATGACCCGAAGAAAATCCCCTTAATGCACACGTTTATTGTACTAAGAACTGTATAAACATTGTTTTATAGACTTACAATGATAACCTGCATAGAGACTTACAATACACACACAGACATAGGTACCATTTCTGTGTAAAGAGTTTTTTTTTTCTATTATCATCGTCGATCTGCCAATTAAGTCCAGGCTTCATTATTCTAAATTTAACATTGATCATCCCCATGCAATTAATCTGAGCTTTTTCATTTACACGTTTGCACAGTTGGGAATCAAAGCTGATAACAGGCAGTACATTTTTTTTTTTTTTTTTAGCAGGTGCTGTATAAAAACGAAAGCGTCAAGCTCGCTTCATCAGCACCTCCTAAACTATCTCCTTGCTTAAATGAACAAAGTAAAAGGAAAGTTGCAGAATTTAACGGTTATTGGTGTTTGCCAATATTTTTCTTGCTAATTGTTTTGCATCTTTTTTGGGTTGGGATATTTACTTCACTGATAATGGATGTGCGTTTTTTATTTCAGTCGTTCCTTTTGTCAGGTTTGCCTAGTTAAATATTCCTCGGGCTATCTATAGATATTAAGCTTTGGAGTGGTGGATCAGTGGAACAATCATTTGAGTATTTTCCCGGCTCTGGATAAGCGCGCAAAAAAAAATTGGAAATGTTGGTTGTTTTCGTCTGAATGTGGCATCCATCCATCCATCCATCCATCCATCCATCCATCCATCCATCCATCCATCCATCCATATTTGTGTTTAAAATTAGTTTGTCTGTCTAAATGCCCATTCATTTGTTTATTCAGCACCCATCCATCTGTCCTGGCCACTGTAAAGATCTTTGCTGTAAATTCATTGTAAACCTTGGAATTTATACTTAAAATATGAAACAAAATGGGCTGACAATGATGCGACTGTAATCTTATTTGTGAAAGCAGCTGCAGGAACCCTTTTAGTTATAGCTGTTTTTTTGTTGTTGTTTTGTTCTTCACGAAAGGCGTACTAATTTTACAAAGCCGTAGTTAAAAGGGAGGTGAGGCTGTTTACTTGGCTTTAAAACATTGTCGGTCAAATTTCATTTGGTCATTGAGAGCCGTGCACTCGGCTTTGACTGCCTTTATTCACCGGCTCAGATGCATGGCACTCTCTCCAGCCAAGAAGGAGATCTCATTATACGGTGCTGCCCTCTGTCATTCTGAATCCAAAATACATTAAGGAGTAAATGCATGTTTGCTCTCTTTCCCCTTTTAGTTTAATGGTTTTGTGGAAGTTTTCCTACAGACACACAGGGGAGAGAGTAGAGGTGCGTTTTAAAAAAGAGCATTGGGAAACTTTATTTCATTTATTTCAACAAATCAATTCAAAAATGAAACTTATAGAGATTTATTCCTCACGTGGAGGGATAGGATTTCAAGAGGAATATAGATTTTTGTTTTTCTGATTATTTTTTTAGCTTACAGCTAATGAAAACCCCAAATTCACATTTGCTAAAACATATTACAATATTCCAAAAGACCAATAAAAACCTGAGAGTATTTTAATGCAGACATGTACTGTGTATTGTGGCACGGAGGTGATCAGCCTGTGGCTCTGCTGAGGTGCTAATGAAGCCCGGGCTGCTTTGATAGTGGCCTCCAGCTCCTCTGCATTGTTGATCTGGTTGCTTTCATCTTCATTTTTAACAGTACTCCATCCTCATCATTAGGTTTAGGTCAGACCAGTTTGCTGACCAATTAAGCATGATCGTTAAAGCAGGTGTCGGCACTTTTGGCTCTGTGGGCAGGTGCAAGGTAAAGGGAAATGAAATTGACTTGAAACACAGCGGACCAACGGCAGCAGGTGGCATTGCTCCAAATATCATCACTGACTGTGGAAACGTCCCTCTGGACCCCAAACAACAAGGATTCTGTGCAATTATACTCTTCATCCACACTCTGGCACCTTAATTTACTCTGAACCATGGAGCAACAGTCAAGTCCTTTTTTTTCCTTTGCCCATTTAAGGAACTGACATTACCTTATTTCAGGATTAGGTTTAGACAAGCAGTGCAGAAGTTGTATAATACAATGTATAATGTAAAGGTTTTGCATCACAACCCTCCCACGGCTGTGGTTATCCCCTGTAGCTTTTGCATCCGTTATCCGGCACACTTTTTCCTTCCATTAAACTCTCCATTAATTGGATAAAGTGCTCTTCTTGAGCGATGTCCTTCTGCGGCTTACCCTCCTGGATTGAGAGTGTCAGGGACTGCTGGACAGCTGTCAAGTCACCACTCTCTCTCATCAACATGAACATAAAAGCTAAACGAGGGAAATGTATCACCTTAAGTTAAATCAGTCTTAATAATATATAAGTATCGACAATACGTTTACTGGGATACACTATTAAGTCTAATTTAAATGTTGTCCAGGAGCATTTGCTTGTAGTTGGATCAGAAAATGGTCATTCAATTTCTCAGAACATCAAGTGTTGTTCTGTAATTGCCCACCAGGTGGCAGCAGACCATTGCGGCGCTCAGAGAGATGCGATTTGCTTGGTGAAACATATTAATACTGAGAAAATATACAAACTTTGATTGTTGTTAAATTAGAATAAAAAAAACCATCAAATGACTGACACCATATCAACCTTTTAAATCATTATATAGTTTGAGTATTGACGGGTTTTTACAGATTTACCTTACTGTTTGTGAAGCTTTCAGCTTGTGTTTTACACTTTATTATATATATATATATATATATATATATATATATATATATATATATATATATATATATATATATATAACTATAAGGCTGCATTGAAACGTTGTAACTGAAAGGGCTGCACTATTTCAGCTTTAATGAGCAGAATTAATCTTTAATGCATCAAAAGCTTTCAGAGCTTTCCTACTTATTTGAATTGCGATAATCTATTTTCAAAGCCCTTCATTAAATGCTTTCGTTGGAAAGATTTTCAGTTTTGGTGTTATTTGGTATTAGATCACAAGGTCCCTGCTTTTGTTTAGCAAGTCAGATCCTTTTCCATATCTATTAAATGCATCGAAACCTATCACCCCACAACATGTACTTCAATGTACTTTTTAGAGATGAATAAAAATCATCTAAATGTTTATAGTTTTGAGTCTTAAAGTGGGAGTAAGTTCTTTGGATCAGTAAGTTCTTACAAGACTTAAAGTCTTGTAAGTTCTTCTTAAAACTCTCTCCATCCCCCAAACCTTCACTTTTATGTCATGTTATAGTCCTTAAGAGAAAAAAAATCTAAAAGGGAAACAAAAATTGGTATTTGCCAGGAAAGCCTGATCAGTGCAGGCTCTATATGATCACATTAAGCTACATCGTAGTCTGAATCCTAATATCTCTTAACGAGAACATTTGGACAGGCTGTGTCTGTGTGTGTAGTTTTTCCGGTGGAGGAGGAAACGTTTCTTTTTAAGTGGGAAAAGACAACAGTGCAGATGTGTGTGACCCACAATCCCCGTTGAGATGTTTAGTGTTTGTTTGTTGTACCAGCCTGCCCCCCTGGGTGCTTCTCAAGAGGTTATGGGTCATTATCAGGCCGGTGACAAGACTCTCTCCTTCTCCAGTGAGAGCTGTGCATCCTCACACACAAATCACTACTTTTATAGGCGACTGCTTCAGAAAGCTCACTTTTTTTTTTTTTTTTGTAAGCGACATTCAACGTATCAACAACAGATCTATCCTCTCTTCTGCGTCTCCTCTTTACATCCTAACCTGTAGGGGCCACCCGTCCTGGAGCGAGCACACAGGCACAGTTGGCGCTCTCAGCCACCTGCAAACTACAGATGGCACATCCCGCCTCCGCAGACACCTGCCACGCGGTGCACTAAATGGCCATTAGTGGGGGGGAGTTGTGGGGGAAAAAAAACCAAAACAAAACAAAAGCCGCCAGTGAAAGTGCTGCTATGCCATATCATACACATTAACTCAGCCAGATGGCCATCCTTCTGGAGTGAAAGTGACACTGTAACCGCCTTCGTGATTTAGGCTACTTGTTCAGAAGGAGTTACTGAGTTGCACCTCTGTTATTTTTCACTGGACGGTTATAGTTATAATTATAAAAGATAGGGTGATATTTCTGCTACTTTTTATTTTAAAAACCAAAGTGTTTTTTTTATCTTCTTTCCTGGTTGTCTTTGTCGGTGCTAACAATTTTTACCACGTGACGCTTTACGGAGGGAAATAACTCTTTGATGACCTCCATTACCAGCAGGCTTCGGGGTCTATTGTGACGGCCGCAGGAGAAGCCCAGTGAAGCCGAGGTCGGGCTGATTGCTCTGAGGCCCCCCTGCGGTGCTCCTTCCCCTGGCCACACACACACTGTGGACCCCGGTCGCCCTGGAGCCCCGGGGCCGTCCCGCAGGAATGCGCTCGGCTGTCTGGCCCAGAGGGCTGTTAACAACAGTTTAGCATTGTCTGCTGCTTTTTTAACCAGCTCCTCAAACAAACATCCCACACGGGCACACTCCCTGTCTGTCAGTTTTACACGGGACGTCCTCAGCACACCTGTTCGTCCACGCAGGCACGCTTAAGCACATATCTCGCTTCTCGGAGCATCTGTTTGAGCTGAAGTTTGCGAAAGCGGATCAAAGTCACCTGTACTAATGTGCCGACAGTCTATGTTTTCCATGTCTGGACCTGAATGTGGAAAACCCTTGTTATTGTTTTGGAAGCTAAGTAGAGCACAGAAAAAAGGCGATTGCAGTCAAATGGGACGTTCAACTTCAGTCGCTTTGTCCAAGCAGTAGTTGGTGGTGAAATTAGCTTCATCATTACAGAGAGCTTCCTGCGTGTTGTTGGTAATGTGTTATTACTGTGTTTTAAGGATGCTACGCAATTTAAAATGATTTGATAAATATTCAGTCTAGTAAGATGGTTAAAAGAATCACCTGTTGCATACGTTTATTGGAGGATTTAGACTTTACTGGTCGATAAGGCTTTATTTTATAGTCGATTGGACCTTTTTCTTTACTTTTTCTGCCTAATGAATTTTCCCTCATGGGGTTCTGAATATTTTTATTATTGTGGGCTTAAAAGGACACTACTTGGCAATAAATAAATAAACAAATAAATAAAACCCAGTAAATGGCGAGACATTTTCTTGCTCTAGTCACCAAAGTAAAATGGGACAAAGACTGGACGATGCTTGATCCATGAGCAAAAAGATCACTGAAAAAAAGATACTTAAAATGCTTTCTGATTAAACACTTTTGAATAAATCATGAACAATACCCAAATAAACATGTTAAAAAGTCAATCGACCAACTAACAACAATGTACATATACCTAAAGGCGACTTGGGGAGACCAGTTATCCTCACAGTCCTGTTTTTGGACTCTGGAAGCCAGAGTACCTGGAGAGATCTCATGCACAGTGAGAACATGAAAACTCCTGGGAGAAAGACCCCAGGCCGGGATTTGAACCTTTGCTGCAAGGCAGCAGTGCTACTAACTGCGCCGCTGTGCAGCCTTAAACAACAGACTATCAATGGATACGTTTCAGTGTAAACCATAAATAAATAAATCTACAACCTTTTATTATTAACAGCTCTCGGTTGAGATCAATCAGTAAACAAATGCACCGCCTCCAGTATTATAAGCTTTAACCTAAAATAAGTACATTCATGAACTTTAGTATCAACAGCTTTAATCTGCTACAATCGAACACATGGAAAGGTGTACAGCCTTCTTTATTATTATTTCTGAACCGACTGCTTTTTGAGGACAGTGTTCAAGAAAAGAGCGATCCTCCTGGTCAATGGTTTTCAATGCCAGCTGGATCCGTAACCAAAAAGCTCAGTGCAGTTCATGAGGCTTCGTTAAATTGCCTCTCTTTAGAGACGATTTTCTATTCGGATGCTTTTTTGAAAAGGCTTTGTGAAACTGTTCAGTCGTTCTGGGTTTAGAGAGGGTTTTCTGCTCACAAATGACACTCAAAGAAAACCTTGATTTCCCAGCTAAAACTCGCAGAGTGGTGAGCGAACGGTGCTTTCTGCCCTTAAATGTCGAAACCTTTCTTGTGTGTGGTTCTGATATGGATTGGTACTGATCCATCGTGATATTACACTTAGATCTGCCCCAAACATCTTGGGTTTTCCTGGCCCATTTGAAGTGCTAGTAATTTAGATTTTTTTTAACACTGATTTCTGGTTTTGGTGCAAAAAATATTTCATCAAGTGTTTGAATTAAATACAAAATGTAATGAGAATTCATAGTTCTAGGAAAACCTTTATAGTTACAGCGTGATTAAAAGGTAAGGTTTGAGGTAGATAACGATCAGGAAGCTGGAGTTCTTCCACTACTACAGGGGTGGGAATATGTGGTAGTTTTCCACTGGGATGCAAAACGGCTAAAGGGGCCCAAGAGAAGGGGGCCTAAACCCAAATGTGTAAATGTGTTTGTATTTAGGTGCTTCATGATGTAAAAAATGCCTCCAAAGTCAGAATAAATAAACCTTTTTTAATCTCATTAGTTGTATCAGTGCTAAAAAAAAGTTTTTATTAATGCGTTTCAAGTTTGCAGAAGCGTACTTCTTTATTTTATTGTCTTTATTGAAGCTTTAATTGTTTTTTTTGTGGTTTGTTTTTTTTAGGCAAAGTGACGACCTTCACTGATCTGGACGAAGAAATTGATTTCCTTCACTCCATCATAGAAAAGCAGGAAGTGTCGAAGATCAAAACAACAGGAAATCAACCTGAGAAAACCGGTAAGGACTCTGCGACAAGATCAACTAAGTTACATTTTGCACCGCGCTCCGTTGTTGAAATGACTCCTCAGTTGAAACGATTCTTTGTTTTTCCTCTGTCTCTGTTTGCCTCCAGCTTCCATTTCCTCCCAGATGGAAAGCAGGACAGGGGCGTCCAGACAGAAATCCCAGAACCAGGACCGGCTGTCGGGGGAAATCCCGCGTAGCACCGCGGCAGCTCCGATGCCCGCGGGCACCGCCCTCCCTCACATGCCGACCACTCAGGAGAGTCTCACCGGAGCTGATGGCCGAGCCGGTCCTTTAGTTGTGCCCCGACCCCAAAACGATACCACCATCGTCAGTGAGTGATGCTTTATTAGCAGATAATGTTAGGACCTGAATCTACTTGACCTCTAAATGAGCATTTTTATGGATGGACTGATTTATAGATATTGTTCATCCTCAACCAAATTTCTCTGTTCTGGCCATAAGAACTGCCAGAGAATCAAACATGAGCCCACATGAAGAGTTTCTCGTCACATTTGTAGTCAGTTTTCCTTTAATCAAACTAAAATCTTTGCTTTTGTTTTCATTTCTCTGCAGTCATAATCTCACTGTGTGTCATCGTGGGCACCGTGGCTGTGATCTTGGCTTCTGTCTGTTATGTCAAGTAAGTATAAAGGCAAATAATGCCGGAAAAGGCAAAAAAAAAAGTGAGAATTATGCTCCTGTTGGGAGTATAGTGTTTGATTGTATTCCTCTTAGCAAACAGACCCGATGTAGAATACTTTGTGGGAATAAATGTTAGAATAAATGCTTTTATTGACCTGTTCCTATTCAAAAGTCAATTAAAGAGTCGACATCAAGCTCCATTGGTTTTTAACAATCAAATGATACAGATAATTGAAAATCTTTAAAGCTGATTATCAGAATTAAAGATTTTCAATTATCTGTATTATTTGATTAGTTTTTATCTTTTAAATCATGTTTTTTTTTTTCTCATGGAAGGCCTACAGTAACCTGACAACAGCCAGCTGTATGTATCGCTCCGCCTAGCTCCACTCACATACATCTGGGACACCGCCATAGGCATTGCCTTTACTGAAGGCTGGGCCTTATCAAAACTCCTTGCATATGATTGGATAAGCCACTTGTCTGTCATCTTTATCAACGTGCTATTTCAACCACTCACACCGAAGCTAACCCGTGACGCTGATGAGACCGACGCCGGAAAAAAAAACCTTTTTTTTTTTATGTGTTTGCGGCTCTAGTGCAGGGTTTCACCCAGCGCTATCTTGGCGAGGCGGCCGCGGAAAACGTGTCGTCCACCCCCCCCGCTCCGCAGAGAAAAAGTCAATCCACCCCCCCCCCCCCCCCCCCGCTCCGCCTCGCAAAAGCAAATCCATGCGGGAAACACTGTAGTGGCACACCTTTTATTGACAGTGAGCTGACAGGAAGAGGGGGAAGACAGGCGGCAAAGCACCGCGGGTCGGAGTCGATCCCGGGCCGACCGCGTTGAGGACTAAAAGTCTCCTTATATGGTTAGCGCTAACCGCTAACCGCTCCGGGGCGCGTCCGCGTTGCGCGTCCGCGTACGCGCCCCGGAAAACAAAACTTGCCAAATCCGGTCGGGAGAAGGGCGAAAACATGGTTTCCACCAACAAAAGCCTTCAGAGCCGTTCTCTGATGTTCTTTTAATGAAACAATATCAGATAGATTGGACAACACGGAGGAAATAGCAGCATCAATGCTAACGCTTGCTTCCTCGATGCGAGCCGCCATTGTTGTTGGAATCTCACGGTGGCGTCTCCACTACGTCACATCCATGAAACACCCGCCCTGCGTCCTGATTGGCCAGACCAAAAATTTGGTTGGGGAAATCATTTTCAATGAGCCGTGTCCCAGATGTATGTGAGTGGAGCTAGGCGGAGCGATACATACAGCTGGCTGTTGTCAGGTTAGGCCTACAGTAGGATAACATTAAGAATTTGAAAAGCTTTAACCTAAGATACTGAACATTTAAAACTATGCATAAAAGCGAAGTGTGTACAATTTATCCAGAATTACATCTGGGCTCCAGAAAGTGTGTTGCTGAGGTTAGACCTGCTTCGGTACATTTAACCAAACATTAACGGGGTGTACGTACATATCTGAGCATGCATGGATCAGAGAAAATTAAAACTAAAACTAGAGAAACTATTTTTGTTTTTTTTTAAGCCATTACTGTTTTATCAACAGAGCTGTTTAAATGTCTTGCCAAGTTAGATAATTTGATGTTAAATTCATGCACACAGTGCATTAGAGCATCTCACCTGAACTGGAAGTGTACAGTAGTTGTTATCATGCAAGCTGCTGCTGTAGTTTTTTTAAAAATGCTCAGACCAGATCTGCTGTGTTTACAGTACATGCAAGAAATACCTCTGACCTTTCATACTGATTTATTTAGCACATTTATTTTGCATTAAAAAAGAACGACTACTCATCCACACAATCAGGCAAACAATTGGTCCTTTAGTTCTTTCATTAGAATTGTTAGAATGTATTTACTAAACTTCCTTTTTGCACAAATTTAGTTTAGAAACCTATCTGGTCCAACTGAAGTCTCAACATTTGAAACAGTGCAGAGTTAAATAAACATATAAACCTCGTTTTTTACTTAAATGGACGAGCTGTTGTATGTTTTATGATTTTAGTGACACCTGCGGGTAGTTGTATATATTGCATGCAACTAGGTTCTTTGAATTGATTGGTCAGATTCACACAAATGGTGTATTTGGAGATATTTCTTTCACCTACATACTAAACACTGTATCCTTGAATGTAATGATTAATCAAAATGAAAAATCATGAAATTTAGTTTTTATTTTTCTATGCATACTGACTAAAAACTGCTTTGTAAGCATGGCTATGTCCTTTTTTAAATTACTGCACCCTTTCTGACTAAAATCAATGCGTGGAAGAAAATCATTTGTTTTAGTACTTCATGCTGATTAAAATACAAACCACAAGGAGTTAACGATGTATCAGAATGCCAGACTTTAATAAAAGTAAATACCTTTTTGCCATTTTACTCCCTGTAATTAGGGAAAACGTATGATAACGTGGCTCCTAACTTGAATTAATTGAAATCAAAGGCATGTTGTGGGAGAGCATTTGCTGAAGCTGATCATGACTCCCCCTACAGGCTGCGGACAGAATCGCGCCTTGCAGAGAAGGTGGATTACCCTGCTTTCAAAGGACCGAGCCTTCCTGCAACCACAGCTAACGGTTCTTCGGTAAGTGCCAGATTAGCATCGTCCCCTGTGTTTTCCATTTCACGCTTATTCTGCCAAAAAAACAAGATGCACAACACCCCCACCCTCCCTACACACCCAGATTTAAGTTTGAGACACCTTTAACACCTCCTTCTCTGTTTGGTCCCCCAGGTGGGTGATAAGAATCTGGCTAAAAGCGCTCAGATGTATCACTATCAGCACCAAAAGCAACAGATGATTTCAATGGGAAAGTAAGTTTCCTGTCTTTGTCTACACGGCCGTTTTATCTTTTCGCGCCACACTTAAAACCTCCGTTTTTTCCACCAGCCCCAAACCTGATCCAAAAAGCGCCGACACTGAGGTCACATCCGACGAGGAGGAGGTGGCAGGAGGCTTCACGGTATACGAGTGCCCCGGACTGGCCCCGGTGAGCACACAAACACCTGAACGCCGTAAAAGTGATCACAGATGGGTTGTCTTATTTTAACGTGGATCATCTCTTTTCCCAGACTGGTGAGATGGAAGTGAAGAATCCTCTATTCGACGATTCAACTCTAGACTACCAGGGGAACCCCAAGTGAACGTCCGAACACCTTGCAAACACTCAGACATATATAAATGAGAAATGTCTCCGGAAGAAAGCTCCTGTTTTCTCTCTGCCTGCATGGAAATCGAGAATGATGTTGTGAAAAATGATTGTCTTCTCATCTGCCTTCTAACATATTGGCCCCGCTATGGCTTTTTAATCGCTACAGATGTGTAATGGGATCTCCTTACGTTAATTTATTTCTGACACTGTTGTAGAGAAACCCTGTCTTTTAATTTAATTGTTGTTGATTTAAGTCTAAGTCAAGCTAGTGTTTGCGTTTTGTTCTGTTTAAGTGTTTGATTCTGAGTTAATGTCCCAGTTCTTTAATTTTGCAGCTATTTCCAAAGAATAGATACTATATACGTGTGTCTGTGTATATATATATATATATATATATATATATATATATATATATATATATATATATATATATATATATATATATATATATATATATATATATATATATATATGCACACACACACTCATAAGAATGCATTAAACCAATGCAGATGCCCTCTCTAATTTTGTTTTAACAGATTTCATATCAGTTTTCTGTAAACCTGCATCGGAAAATGGTTAGTGAACTGTAACTGCTGGTGTTGCTTGTGTATTTTCCTGTATAGGCAGGAAGTATAGATATAGTAATATAGGTGAAAATGAAGTACTTAATGCTGTCCTGCATGGTTTGACCGTACTGTTTTTAGTCATGGCGAAGCTTCGTGGAGCCATTCTGCCTCCATGTGCGTGCATCCTGTTGCTGCTGGTGTGGGGTGAGGGAGGGTGGGGGGGTGACATTCAAACGCTGGAATGAAATCGGAGATGAGCTGTACCTCCTAGATGTTTTTACCTGTAATCATAATGATCCTGTAGTGTCCTTTCCTTACGTTCTTTGGTCTCAAACTAACCATGTGCTGCAAAACACGTACATTCAAAGAGTGAGATTGTTCACTTTTTATAGATATTTGTACATGCAGACTACAGATTGAAAATAAAACTTTTTACCACATGTGGAGAAAAACGGTGAGACTTTCGTTTCATACCTGCCGTTTACAGGGTTCCTACACCGTCAGCCTGGAAAAGTTGGGAATTTGGTTTCAGTGTTTCCCAGCTCTTTATTCCTTCCGTCATTTCTTTCCCCATTATTTATTTCCTTCCTCATATGCTTCCTTCCTTTTTCGTTCATATTTTCCTTCCTTGTTTGTGTTTTCCCTTTCTTCTTTCCTTTCCTCCTAAGTACCCTTCCATTCTTCCAGCTTTCTTTGTTTTTGTACATCCTTCTTGTATAGCTACTTACTCCCTTGTGTCCTTCCTTCCTCCCTGTCTTTTCTTCCTTCTTTCCTCCTCCTGGATGGTCAGGAAGGTAAGATAAATCTCCAAAGCTCGCTATAAGGGCACTGCAGCAAAGATGCCACCCTGTGCTCACTAAGTCTACGTTATAACAATTAAATTTAGATGCCAGTTAGTTGTTTGGGAGTGATGGCAGGAGGGAAAAAAATAATAATTTCTGTCCTACTATAACAAGCATCAGCATGTGTAGTTTGCGAAACTCAAGTTGGACTTCAACTCTAACTGTGTGATGTGGTTAACAACACTATGGCTGAGCAGTTTGTAAATGAAATAAAATAAAAAACTTCAGATTTGTTTAAAACAAAAGGTGAATGTGTGGAATAGCACACCGTGCCCACTGTTGGGTATGGGGGAGGATCTGTGATGCTAAGGGCCCCTTTTCTCTTCCAAGGGACCTTGCAAGGATGCGAGGCCTCGTGAAATACCAGCAGATTGCAAATACAGATCAGTTAACGGTAAATGGGTGATCAGCAGGTCTTTTAGCACCAGATCATTGAAAACGTGGACAAATTAACAGAGAAATAGCTCAACAGACACAAAAATCTACTTTCTCCCATGGCTATCTGAGCTCTCAGGCCTATGCTGAAGAGAAGGGAGCATCAGAGAGGACTCAGGGCTCTGGACTATCTGGAGAGATCTAAAGAGTTCTCCCTTTGTAGACTTCAACCTTTTAGAAATGTTAAAGGAGATGATCAGAGGGGATGAAGAAAATAGTTTATATCAAAGATTTTAACACTTCTTTACTAATAGTGACAATATGACTGAAGGGGTCTTTGTATTACATTTAGAATTACTGATATACCTACATTTTGCATAATGTAGGTATATCCATGATATTACATATCATGTAATGGTCATCAACTCTAAATAGTTACAGCCCCGTTTGAGCTTTTTCCTAGATCAATACCAGGAAAATTTATTTAAAAAAAGTTGACATATCTGAGTTTTGCAACCTTTCCCAAGTTTGGAGAGCTGTATATGTGGACTATTTGTTAGATGGTTTTACTTCTAAACACTAAAAGGTTGTTGGAGTAACGGAGGCGACCATCGGACCACTATCATCGGTTTCAACCGATTTATGAAACTAGTGTTGGAACTGTAGAAACAAAAAGTCAAATGAGGATTTGTTCTAAATTCAGTAGAGGCCGTAAAAGTAAAAAGAAAAAAAAAAGTTGAACTGAAACTACCCAACACCATTGTTTCATCTCAAGCCGTGTCATAATTTTTTTGGATTTCTGTTCCTCACAATCTGATCTGCCGCTTCTCTTGTTCTGGTTCTTGATGAAGCTTTTTGAGCTTTTTTTGAGCTTTTTTTTTTTTAAATCAGCACAAATGACAACACCCAGAGAGCGTCGATGTGTGGGAGCAACCGTTTTTTTTTTTAAAGAAGCACCCTGCAAGTACCTCCGGGAGTCTTTATTTATTTATTGTGAAGTTGTGAGTCGTTGGGGAGGGGATGGGTCGGTCGTCCGTCCCCATTGAGCCACATGCCAAGGGCCATTTAAAGCCTTTGTGCTGGTGGACAGTGGAAGGAAGGCGGCCCGGCGGCCCTCGAATGAAAAACCTGGGTGGGGTGGAGGTGGTGGCCATGTGAAGGTGGGTGTCAAAGGCAGGAGGATCATTAGGGAGGAAAATCAAAAAGCCATCAGACTTGTTTGTGGGGGGATGACTGTGCTGCTCAACAGGAGGGACAGATTCCAGGAATCCAAGTGTTGGTATTTTATCAGATCAGCAGCGATCTGAAAGCTGGAGTTTCTTTGCCACAGTTCCAAGGTTTACTGCCTGGAATCGCAAGAATGACAGAAAACAAAACAAACAAAAATCATTTGGATGTGTTTTAGGGATAAGATTTGCCTTAACTATAGAATCAATGTCAAGAAACAGCATGGTCAAACCACGTGCGCTCAAGAAAGTGTTAAAAATGAGCAATGGTTAGTAAAAGGAACTGAATGACATAAAGTTAAATAAAACCTCGTGTTTTCTTCGAGGTGATTTGATGATATCATTTAAAAGAGAGGCTATTTCTCTCAGAGGCTGTTCAAAATGGGAAAGAGGGGTAAATGTTCGCTTCAGTCCGCAATAAAAAAAAGAAGAATGTCTTTTACGGACTTATACACGGTTTTATTTGCGGTGCCACAAAGTGGAGAAAGCGTGAAACCGCTGCCTCTTCCTGGCTTTTACAGGCAAAACTTTTGGACCCTCAAAGTTCATAAAGTGGGAAGAGAAGGGGGTTTCCGTGCAGCTATTTCTATGCTTGACAATTCAGTAAAAAAAAAAAGGGGGGGGGACACGACAAATTAGCTGAACACATCTACTCCATCTCTGTGTGCCCAAGCTTCCTTTTCATCCCTCACTTTCCCCGCTCCGCCGTTAAGAACCCAGATCAGCCCTGCAAGCCGAGGTCACCTGAAACACACAAAAAGACAAGATCTGAGACATCTGTGGGGGTTTCTGGCTAACCACTCACCCTCCCCACACACATCTCCATCTCACTGTACTGAGCTATTCAACACTCCCCCCCACCCCCACCCCCCCACCCTTTCCCTTTGGACTCCCTGAGATGAGAGCTCAGTAGTCTTCCTTTCTCTCGCTCTCTCAAGCACAGCCTGAAGTCTGCTATCTCTCTTGCTGTTTGCCTTTTGCATGACAATTATCCTCCCAAGTCCATGGCCCAGGACAATGCTTGTAAGGATGGAGCTTGATGTCTTTTAAGCCATTGACCGGGTCCTTGTGGTCTCACAGAGGATCTCTAGTCACCAGCATGGATCCTCTGTGTAAACTGATAGCGGAAGGCCGAGGCAGAGCATTTTATATGTGTCTAACCTGAATGCTACATATAGATATATATATGAGGCTATGAAGAAAATTGTGAGGAGAAAGAAAAATTGGACATGCTAACCAATATTATTATTTTTTTTTTTACAAAAAAAAATCTGAAAAGTGCGGCCTTATTGCTGCGGTCTTTCGAAAGATGAGTCTGACAGCCTTACACGTCTTAACATTTCAGAAACGTACCATTTCCTCTTTGCAGGACACCTCAAACTCGGTCAGACTGCAAGGAGAGCAGCTGGCGAGCTCAATTTTAATGTAGTTCTCACATGAAAATGTTTTGATCGAAACCATTTACCTGAATCTATGCTTTCATGATTGGAGGTTGCCCACAATAGGTCGTCCACAACTTCCACGACCGTTTTGATTCTTTTGCGGTCCCTGACATGCATTTTACCGGCATTAACCTGCATTTGGCTCAAATCATCGTACCATGAACTCTGACTAGCTCCCTGTCCCCCCTGAAGAAAAATAAGTTCCCACGCCGTGATACCACCACCGCAGATGTTTCGCTGTGTGGGTGACATATGCAGTGGGAAGTGGAACGGTAGTTTTTCACCACATAGTTTCTGGCATTCTGTTCACCTCATCTAACTAGAGCACAACTTCAACCCCCTTTACTCTCTCACCCTGAATATATATATATATATATATATATATATATATATATATATATATATATATATATATATATATATATATATATAAATAACTTTACGGCATGTATCCACTCTGAACACACAAAGCCCCTCAATAAAACACGGTGGTGGCTGTGTCATGTTACGGGGCTGCTTTTCTTCAGCAGGAGCACAGAAGCTGGTGAGAGTTGATGGGTGGGGGTCGGGGTGACATGATAATATGTCACCTGATCTAATGGGATGGTTCAGATTAGGCCACAACATTGTGTTAGAATGGCCTAGTCAAAGTAACTAAGCTCAAGCTATTTAGCAACAAATACATTTGGATTTAGTAGGAACATAACCAAAAAGGACTCTTACTAAAGTGGTCAGAGTTTATTGACACTTAACATTTACATTCGCACTGACTCTTTTTTTCCTTTTACTTTTTGCAACGCGCACGACTTTGCGACGGTGAAGCGTCGCCATAAAGTGCGCGCAGGGCATCGCATTAAGTCTAAGTCTAAATCTAAGTCTAAGTCTTGGTGTGTAAAAATGTTACGCTTTCGCTTAATTTGTTATCTCTGTTTCACACGGATTTCCACATCCCGCTGTCACCGATCAGCTCTTAAGGCACGGCAAAAAAAATGCGCAACTTTGTCCCGAATGCGTCACACAGCTGATTCATTTACTGTCACCAGGAGACATTCCGGACGGTGGGGTTATTTGCACCTGCAGACACCTTGGTTCCCCGACCAGTTTTTGGACCTTCGGGTCAAATGATGACGTGTAGCCCACCACGTCTAGGGCCAGGGCGAAACTGCGGACTGCGGGTTGTTTCAGTCGACAGAGGCTGAGAGGAGGGGAGGAGGAGGAGGAGGAGGGGCGCTGGCTGAGAGGTGATCGGTGTGGGGTGGAATCAAAGGGTTGAGACTTATTGTTCTAATGTGAAAAGGAGCTAATGGTCGACCATCGCAACTCGGGATCTGAAATCCACGGGGTGCCCCGGGGCCACGGCGCACAATGGCACCCCCTCTCCTTCCCCGCAGTGCGTCTTCCTGCCGCAATCTGCGGCCAACGACTCGCGCTGGGGGGGAGCACCATCTGCAGGGATGCTCGGCCCATCGAGGCCCATGAATGAGCACCGATCCAGGGTGAATGAGAGGCAGAATGCACGAACAGTCCATTTGCCCACCTCTCTTTTTAAAAACAACCTCATCGCAGCGCCTCAAACACCGACCGTAGTTTTGAATTATACGAAGCGCATTTGCAACCAAGCCTCTGAGCAGAGCTGCAGAATGAGCCGCGATCTGCCTTCAAATCTGAAACAACCACAAGCGACACTTTTAGATGCGAGCGCCTACAAGAGTGGCTGTGAAGTGCGTGCGACGAGATTATTCTTCCAATTTAAAAATAAAACCACATTGCTAAAACTTTTGCACGAGACACAGTTTTGAAAGCTGTCAGCACGCAATCTTCAATTTCTTAATGTCTTTTAAATACATATCATTAAATGAGCCCAAGCACTGTTTGTTTCTAATTTAATATGCCCTGAGTAATTAGGTTAACGTGTTTGGTAACTGTTCCAGATTAGGCCCACACGGTTACCTCTTTTAATGGATGAATTAACGACAAACTGAGGCGTTTTAATGATTGTAATATCAAAGGCACCCCTCTAAAAAAAGGCATAAGTTAAACAAATGCTGCTTTATAATTCATGAATGAGGAGAGCAATTTATGGCGTTACGATATGTAGCTACACCTCGGAGGTGACCCGCGTCTATTTAGCATATTTAGCATTGTAAATGCATTTATTTTTCTGCAGTTTTCAGCTACATCGACGATGTTTACATCAATGCCATACCGATGCAGAATTTGCCAGTTTCTAAAAAAAAAAAAACCGAGCCCTAAATTGTCCAAAGGCACGCCCACGTCCCTGCGGAAGAATCAAGGTCATTCCCAATTTGCCATCAGCTGTGCGCAATTGTTTGCGCCAGCCAATGGGAGAAGAGAGAGAGAGAGGGCGATCTCCGTCTCCTCGCAGCTGTGATGAGCAAAACCTGTGGAGCCACGTCCAGGGATGAGCATTTCAGCTGGGAGCGGGTCGAGAAGACAGGGTTTCAATGGAGAAGGCCAAATAGTGGCGACTATGGTGCGACGTTCAGGAAACTGAGGCCTTCTTGAAGATTTTCTTTTTCTGTCTTCTTCGAGATTTGTTTAAACTTTTTTAAAACCAAATGGACAGATTTAAACCAAGCTAATTCAAGTTTTTCAAGAAATCAGTGATTGGGGAGTTGCTGGTAAACCAGACTTTACGCGTTCGGGAAGATGTCTGACAGATCGCAGACTCCAGAGACCCAAAGCCGGCCTTATGACTTCAGCCGGACCGGCGCTTGGAGCAACCAGGTTTTGGGTCAGGATGGCGCGGCCAACGCTTCGTCTTTCCAGTTCGATCACGGGGTTTTGGCAGACCCGAGTCTGCTTTACCGCAAACCCGCCTACGGAGGAATCACACCCGCGTCCGGGCAGACGTTTCTCCCCTTCCCACCCGTCGGCAGCGACTTCAGGGGATCGGAGCTGCAGGCTGGGGACTTTGGGCAGCCAAAGCACTGGTATCCCTTCGCGGCGCCCGAGTACACCGGCCAGATACCCGGCGTGACCGCGGCCGCCCAGCCCGCCAACCTGAGCCCCCAGATAGCCGAGACTCGGGAGCAAATCAGATTACCCGAGATCAAGACAGAGGACACCGGAGATGGTTATTCGACCGAGATGAAGGTCCAGCAGTATCCGAATCTTGCGCCTTCCGCGGGCATGCCCCACGGAGTCTTCTACCCGCCGGCTTGGAACCCGTCCTTCTGGCCCAGGATCACTCACATCACCCCACCAGGAAGCAACAACCAAAACCCCTCGGCGTCCTCGACACCTTCCCCGTCGATGTCCCCCTCGCCCCCGAGCAACGGGATCCAGGGCAACGCGTTTTTCAGCGTGAGCTCCAACAACCAGGTTCCCTCGGAGCCGCAGGCGCAGACCCCGGCCACCAACACGCGGAGCAGCGGGTCTTCAAGCGGAGGCTGCAGCGACTCCGAGGAGGTAGGTCAATGGGACGCACTGTTAAAAAAAAAAAACACCAAAGGGACCTGCAGTCCAGTTGTCTAACGTTAAAAATGTCTTTGGTTCTCAGGAGAACATCACCACTGAAGAGCTGGAGCAGTTTGCCAGGGAGCTGAAACACAAACGGATCACTTTGGGCTTTACTCAGGCAGACGTTGGCCTTGCTCTTGGTAACCTTTATGGTAGGTTTCCATTCTTTGTATAAAGTGTAATGGCAAACCTAAACATTACATATTTGGAGACTGGTAGCCTTTTAATGCGGCGTTCCGGTCAATGTTCAAACTGGAACCGAGAGCCTTCCTGAAAGCTTGATTTGTTTTTTTTGTCTGTCTAGGTAAGATGTTCAGCCAGACAACCATTTGCCGCTTCGAGGCCCTGCAGCTGAGCTTCAAGAACATGTGCAAGCTGAAACCTCTTCTGCAGAGATGGCTGGACGAGGCGGAAACCTCGGAGAACCCTCAGGATGTGAGTGCGGGCGCGCGACATCTGCCGACTAGTTTGCACGAAAACAAAAGATGGCCGGGGCTTGATGGAGCCTCTTTTCAGGCCTACAGTAGTTAAACTTCCTGCTGAGCAAACATGAATCAAAGCCATCTGCTCTTGTGATGCGCCGCCTTGTGTGGGGAGAACCCATCTGTGTTGGTCGTCACACGAATGATGGCTTGGATGCATGAAGTAGGTTGCTGGGGTGCCCAAAGTCCAGCCCTGGAAAGTTACTATCCAACATCTTTTAGATGCATCACTTCCCCAACACACCTGAAGCATATGGCTGGATTCAATCATCACTGTGTTGTTGAGAGACCTGGTAATGAGACATGTCTTCTAAAATTCAGGTGTGTTGGAGAGGGGATGCATCCAAAAGTCTTGAGGACTGGACTCGGGGCACCCCTGATGTAGGTTACACCAACCGGCATCTGAACAGATAATTTTTTTTCAAATATATCTGCAATCAACAGTCTTGACACGTTTGTTCCCCCCCCCCCTCTCAGATGTACAAGATTGAGCGAGTGTTCGTCGACACCAGAAAGAGAAAGCGGAGGACCAGTCTGGAGGGAGCGGTGCGCTCTGCTCTGGAGGCCTACTTCATCAAATGTCCCAAGCCCAACACTCAGGAAATAACGCAGATCTCGGACGATCTGGGCCTGGAAAGAGACGTAAGTGTAGGAAGACGATCGTTTTTTTTTTTTTTGCGTCAAAGATTTCTAAGCCTCGGTGGGTTCTAATGTTGGCTGTTTGCTGCGGCAGGTGGTGCGCGTTTGGTTCTGCAACCGAAGACAGAAGGGCAAACGTCTGGCGCTGCCGCTGGACGAGGAGTGTGAAGGCCAGTACTACGAGCAGAGCCCTTCACCTTTGAACATGGCCCCTTCCCCCATCCAAAACCAAGCCTACCCATCCTCCAGCTACACCGGAGCACCTCCTCCCACCCTCTACATGCCCCCGCTCCACCGACCCGACGTCCTGAAACAGGCGCTCCACCCTGGACTGGTTGGTCACCTGACCGGATAAACGGGTGGGTAGTCTCCCAACCAGACCACACTTTCCCGTCTCAAGCATCCACCGAAACCCCACCTGAGCTCAAAATGGGAATCCGGATCCAGTTGACTGGATCATGGGGGGAAACGCAGCAAACATGACTTTTTGACTGTGGAAAAAAAACCAAACAAGTTCGATAGGCCTTAATCTATGAATTTTTTACGATGACCGTGCCTTTCTTTTCCCTCTTTGTGGATAATTTAAGCCCTCAGTTTTGCAGATTTGTACTCCAGTTTTTGGTACGGATGTGAAGTGAGGTTACAGTTAAAACCTTTTAGTACTGCTGAGCCCAGGGAGTAGGCTTAACCTCAAAATGTTTTTAAGTCATGTCTATATTTGTGCAATACTTCATCTGGAAATGGCTGCTTTTGCACACACCCGCAATCTTCACCATCAAACATTTATTACGATTCATGGTTGCACATATTAAAAGCTAATATTACAGAGATTTTAGAGGGAAGAAGTGTCTCATCACACTTGTTTTTTTTTTTTAAAAGTACGCTTCTTTTTAATTGCATTTCAATGTTCTTTGCTTTAATCCCATGCATCAAGACCTTTAGTGCCAATGAATTGTGACGACACTGGGGAAAAAAAGGCTGAATTGCTTTGTATCTCTTTTCCCTTGTTAAGTCAAAGCCCTGATGTCAGTACATTTTTTTAATGTTTGCTCTAGCTGTTAGCTTTTAATGTGAATTTATTGACAAATAATTCTAATATATTGAATTGTGGCAGTGAGGTAAAAAAAAATCATCCCACAACACTCTCCCCCCCAAAAAATACATTTAAAGTCAAACTGCTTCTTTTTTTTTTCTTAAATGTTTGTACATGCAATGAATTGTCTTTTACTTCCAGTAAATCTTTTTCCAACACATCAAAAACCTGTTGTGTTTTGCTGTTTATTTGGAGATACTAAATTACAGGTATGTTGGATGGCTTAGGGAGCAAAAAGGATAAAATCTCATGTTGACATTTGGTTAGCTTTTCTCTTTAAACCTGTGATGGATATTTTATAAGGGAAAAGGAGGCTTTGAGCTCTCATCAGTCACCTCCACTTTTCTCAAAATTGGTGGCCTTTTACCTTGTTGGTTGCTTAAATTGTCATTTATCAACAATTTGGTCTATTATTTGTAGGAAAACTCAGCAAAACACACCAGCATGCCGATTCAGGGAATGGTTTTATTTTTTTGCTTGGATCTCTATTTGTAATGGTTTTGATGCCATGCATCCACGGATCATAAAGATCAAAAGTTGATACTCCAGACCAGGGGTCCGTTCTTCGTACGTTGCTTAAAACATCCGAGATCAAATGACACATCCAAGATGATTTCATCCGGCTAATCATGATCCGGCTAATTGGGTTTATCCAACACACCTGTTGTTTATGATTAGTATGGCTGGATTGAGTTATCTGAGACAACTGCACGTTCATGCGTCGCTTTAAAAGGGGAAATGTATTGATAGTAGAAACAATGATCAGCAACGCTGCTATTGGCTTTTCAGCATGGCCAAAGAACACCCACAGTTTTTCTCCCAAGCAGAACACGAGCTTTTAATGGAAGGTTATGCCGAATTTGAGTCATTAATTAAAACGACAGATAACACCTCAAAGTCTGCTAAAGCCAGGAGAGAGAGCTGGCAAAAAGCAGCAGACAAATTAATGTGTATACTGTCCATGGTAGATGTTTCTATCACATTCTACAGTATGTATTTTTGCATTTTAATAATTTCATATTTTGTTTTATGTCAGAGCCTAGAACATGGCGAAAAAAGTGAAGTACAAGAATATTCTACAAAATGGTAGCCTTTAATTATTCTAATGTATTTTAAAAAAAGCAACTTCCTTTTTTTTTTTTTTTTTAAAGCCACTGTTAAATGATGTTTGTCTAACAGCCACCAAGAAAAAGGCTGAAAAAAATAGGGTTATTTTTACTTTTGTTGCATGAGGCATGTTTCACCCCTTTTTTTTTTTTTTTTTTTTTTTTTTTTTTTTTTTTTTTTTTCTTTCCCATACAAAATGACACGGGGTGCCATACGTTCCCTATATAAACGGCTTCTTCAACAAAATTTTTTTAATTTTGACCTGGAAAAAAAACAAATTAAGAGGAGAAATTGAACTCCACAACTTGAAAAATAGAAACATTGCACTAGAGATCGAGTTGCTTCAAAAGGACCTTCAGAGTAAGTTCTAATACACCATTTGACAGTAGAATTGCTGACTTTACATAACTATCTCTTATTGCAGGCAAAAGATGACTTGCTGTCTTTTCTTTTATAAAGAATTGTTTAAATAAATAAAACTACAGGAACTAAGCATTATTTGTTTCGTCTTTTATTAAACGTTTAAAAAAAATGGTGTTCCACAATTCTGTCCCGTCCTCTGCCACTAGGTGGTCCAAGTGCACTGGCTGGACAGACTTCCCTATCTCCTCCGCTTATAAAGCTGAGATCTAATCCTGTTTACATTAAATAAGCCGGTTTAAATTTGCGTACAGGTTGCTATGACAAGTCCAGGATGAGTTTCGAAGAACCAAACGATCCAAGATCATGCCAAATCGTCAACAATCAAATCCAGCTAACTGAGTTAGCCACGTACGAAGAACGGGCCCCTGATGCAACAAGCCTGGGTTGGAGTTCTGTTTAGATGTGTAGAGCAACAAGACGATGAAACTCCGACAAGGTTTATGTTTTGGTAGTAAGTTCCTAACCTAAACAAAAATATATATATATATATATATATATTCAATTAAGTTTTAAAACTCACCTTAAAAGGGCAAAGGTAAAGTCCTGAGTATCATGATTTTTGGACTCCTTTTAGTCCAAAACATGCTGCTTTAGAAGAGTAATAAGCATAGCAGCACTTTAAATAGGCAGAATTCATTTAACCTTTGAAAAATGGTTAAATGGGTCGCATGCTCCGATGGCGCAGGAGTGGTGAGCAAGACCCATGTATGGAGACTTTAGTTCTCCATGTGGCTGACCCGGGTTCTGTTCCGGCCTGAGGACCTTAACCGCATGTCTTCCACCCTCTATCAAACCAGCATGTCTTCATACTTTGAGGAAAAAAGTCACCAGTGTCACAAAAAATCCAGAAGAAAAATGGTTAAATGAACTACCACCAAGCTAATTGGTGTGTAATTTAAGACTTGTTCCAAATTTGAGTGATTCTGATAACATTTTTCCCCCTTTGAGCAGTTGGCTAAGCAAGAGGATGGCCTGAAGCAACACAAGTGGTTGTGACGCCCTCCCGTGGAGAGGTTGTGTTCTTTGATGCCACAAATGAAGTATAGTGTTAAAAAGGGAATGGGACTTAGACAAAACGGTGCAGCAGCCAGCTAAACACGTTTTAGCCTGTGAGTGTGCTGCGGTTTCAGTCGCTTCCTCTTTGAATTTAGCCACTGGGTTGCGTGACATTAGAAGCATATTCAGTCATTTCATGAAGGTAAGTAGGAAATTTCAACAAATCCTCTGTTAAAGTGGACACCGTGCACCGCTGGTTATATTTTACATGACAATTTAAACAAATATAGGTACTGTCTGTTCTTGTAAATGCTAAAAGAAAGCAAATATTAGCAGTAAAAAAAAAATCACTTCAGCACATATTGTGTTGTAATGTAATTTATTCAAAAGATACAATAGGTATTGATGGCCATAAAATAGCTGACAGAATTGGCCAAAAGGCTACCTTACAACAGAATCAAACCTTTTATAAAGCACTTTAACAGGCCACAAGTCAACCAAAGTATTGGAGAGGAGAATTAAAGCCTGCACATCTGTGGTCCCTGGGTCGGATATAAACAATATGTGAGAAATGACAGATATTAGTTAAAGATGAACAAAATAGGTTTCCTTCCCATTAATACCTTACATGATAATTCCACCCAGTGTGTGAGACACAAGATCCTGTAAACAAAAAAGAGTAAGACTTTAAAAGCTTTTATTTTTGAAGAGGGTTTTTTGAAAAAAAATTGCTTTACCCTTGTCATGTTTGGTGGTGACTAACTGGTGAAACACACAGATTGGGGGGTGGCGAATGCTCAAACTGGCATCATGGTGACATCTGAACTGATGAGGGGAAGTCTGTGGGAATCGGGAAGCTAAGCTATTTTATCTTCAGAAATGCGAACTAAGTTCTCTTTTCATGAAGCGGTGGGAACATGATGTCAAAGTTGGGTAACCCTATACGTACTCTGTATGTACATTGAGTGCTGTCGTCTGGGTTGTCTTCCAGTCAACAGCACATGCAGGGATTTTAATTCCCGTTATAACAAAGCAGAATTTAAAAGGGGAACGTAAGGTGGCAGATAGAACTTTTCTGTTCTTCATAGTTCTTATCTAGATTCCCTAACTGAACCCTTTTAGGGTGCCTGCTGCTGCCCATTAATCTGGGAAGGGTCCATTTATATACTATCTGAAGCTTAATTTTCACAATAACTAAGATTATCCACAACAGCAAAACATTTTAAGTGAGTTGCAAAACTTACCAGGAGAATACCCAAAGTTCCCACCAAGGTCTGACCATGCAACAAATGGGAAGGCAAACAATGACTTCCCAATAGAAAATGACCAGTTATAAATAAATAGAATGTAATTTCATGGGACTATGCATGCTAAAGTCAATATTTTTTTTTGTTCCAAAAGAACAAAAGAACAGATTAGACAAGCTACACTACAGGTCCATCTCAAACCTCCCCTTTATCAGTAAGATTATTGAAAAAGCTGTGTTTCAACAATTAAACACCTTCTCCGTTTATTGAGGTTTTTACAGCACTAGTGGTAAAATGTTTTGTACAGTAGGCTGACAGGAAAGGGGGTATGAGAGAGGGGGAGAGAGATGCAGCAAATGATGACAGGTCGAGGGCCAAGGCCTCCAACACCTTCTTAACAATGACCAGCCATTTTGATCTTTTCTAATCAGGTTTCCGTGCTCACCACAGTCATTAGGTAACTTTACATCCCCAACGACAACAATTACATGTGGGGTTCCCCAAGGGTCCATCCTGGGTTCCCTCCTTTTCAATATCTACATGCTCCCTCTAGCCCAGATAATAAAAAATAACAACATCAGCTACCATAACTATGCAGACGACACACAGCTCTACATCACCATGTCACCAGGTGACTATGAACCAGTTCAGGCACTGAGTAAATGCCTAGAAGAAATCAATGCATGGGATGTGCCAAAACTTTCTTCAACTGAATAAAAACAAAACTGAAGTAATACTCTTTGGACCAATACAGGAGAGGTCAAAAGTTAGCACACAGCTTCAGCGGCTTCATCTAGTAACCACCGATCAGGCCCAAAATCTGGGAGTAGTGGTGGACTCAGACCTGAACCTCCAAAAGCATCTAAAGACAATTACAAGGTCGGTTTTCTATCGCCTGAAGAACATTTCCAGGATCAAAGGACTAATGTCTCAGCAGGATCTGGAAAAAACTAATCCATGTGTTTATTTTTAGTCGAATAGATTACTGCAAAGGTGTTTTCACAGTTCTTCCTAAAAAGTGGATCAGACAGCTACAGCTGATCCAGAATGCTGCTGCCTGCGTCCTCACTAAGACTAAGAAAGTAGAGGACATCACCTCAGTTCTAAAGTCACTACACTGGCTCCCTGTATCTCAGAGAATAGACCTTAAAATACTTCTGTTAGTCTATAAATCCCTGAATGGCTTAGCACCTAAATACATCACAGACTTGTTATCAGTGTATCAACCATCCAGACCATTAAGGTCTTCTGGCTCCAGCCTGCTCTGCAGAACCAGAACCAGAACCAGAACCAAACACAGAGAAGCAGCATTTAGTTCCTATGCTCCACTTATTTGGAACAAACTTCCAGAAAACTGTAAAAGTGCGGAAAGCCTGAGTTCCTTTAAATCAAGATTAAAAACACATTTGTTTAGGATTGCCTTCGACTGTTCTAGTTAAACTGTTTTACTGAAACATTATTAGTTCAACTTTTTTAGTCCAGGTGTTTTTAATGTTTGCTTTTAGTTTCTATTTTCCCATGTTCTATCTTATTTCTACATTTTATTCCTACTTGCTTTTATTCTGTTTTATTTTCCTATGTTTTAATCATGTAAAGCACTTTGCATAGTCTAAATAAATTTGCCTTGCCTTACCTTGCCATAACCAATCACGGGTGACATAAACCCCGTCCACAAAAATTAATCGGACCAATCATGTCTTAAGCTAACACCGCCCCACATCTAAGAAACTCCCTCTTAGGTACTGCAGAGACCCCTACACTCAAACTTTGAAGTAATGCATTTTAATTGTAGGTTTTGCTTGGGGGCGGGGGTACTTTTGTATGTCTTTTTTTAATACATTTCATATTGGCCATTTTATTTTATTAAAGGATTTTATTTTTTGTTTATAAATAAGAAATAGCAGAGCTAACACAGTGCATGCCTAAAACACGGTGGATTTGCTCAACTCACTCTCACATATGCTCATTTAAACGTCATTATGATGCTGCTTAGTCACTCGCTTTCACAAGCTACAGTTGTTCCCCTTTTTTCATAATGATGGTTCTAATCTGAATATCAAAATCAATGCATTGTATTCACAGTAAATATGGAAAACTTCAAGGATTGAACAGAAACGAGGTTATGAAACAAATATGGCCATGTCTGAAGTAACCAGCAAAACGAATAAACACAAATAATCATGGCTGAGATTAAGCATTCTTGTCCCAGGCCTCTAGATCAGAATAAACCTTGTGCTGAGGTAATTTGTTGTACTGTAAACAGATCTTGCACATTGATTCTCGCCAGTCTCCATGAACCTTCACTTTCCAGTGTTTTTTCCAGTTAAAATATTCCTCGTATTGCTTCCTGTCCTTTGCAAGTCTTTGAAGGTACTCTCCCAGCTTTTGAACTGATGCAAATTCATTGACATGGATAAAAGAATGAGTTGGAGCCACAGCGTTGTAGTCACTTATCGGGGGGCCCAGTACAACAGGTACAGCCCCTCCTTGGTAAGCATTCTTCCACAGCTTCTCTGTAATATAATCCTTTGCCACTGAGTTCTCAAACGCCAAATAAAAGTAGCAACGAGAGATTGTTGGTAAGAGATCGTCAGAGGAGAGCGGCTTTTGACTCCAACGCCCGTAAACATCCACAGGAACTATGGCTTTCAGCTCGTTGTACACTTGGGTCCGTTTGTGGTGGTTCATATAGTTGCTGACCACCCAACAGACCAGAGAGGTCTTATTCATGTGGCTTTCCTCCAGCAGGTTACCTTCGGACTCCACAGGTAGAAGCTGCCCATAAGGTGTGGTCACATCAGCATCCCTCCTGTAGGATATAGTCATGTTGAAGATGTTTGCAAACTTCTGTAAGTTTCCATTATGAGCAGGAGACTCCAGGGACATCCAGGCCCACCTCTGGCCCTGTGGTCGTTGGAGGTCGGTGGGCAGTTTCTGACTTCCCTGTATCAGTTCTCTGTTGTGGAACACCACCACATCAGCTGAGGGGAACGAGGAATGCTGGTCCACCAGTCTACATCTTGGTATTTTGTAGAGGTCCCAGCACACATCCCCCGTTAGGGAGAGCGTATCCCCGAAAGGCCAGTACCAGATTAGGATGGTCACGTTAGTGCTGCTTGAATAATTGAAAGTAGGGAATTCTGCTCCTCGCATCCAACCATAGTAGAAGAGGCCATAGTAGAAGAGGCCATAGTAGAAGAGAAGCAAAACAAACAGGGTGCAGAAGAGGATTTGATTCTTTATGGATCTGACGTCCATCTTTTTAGCACCGTCACTTTCCTGTTATGAAGAAGAATCCCAGTTTTAAATCTGAAAGGGTACCACGAGAAACCATGAGAAACTCTCCATACATCTCAGACGTTTTCACATTTTCTCACTTTACAATCACAAACTGCAATGTTTGTTTTTTTCACGGATCTCTACAAGCACAAACTTCTGCAAAAATGTGAAGAAATGTTTTTTAAAACTCCTGAAAAACAAAATTCTACCGTGTGTTGTCAGCAATTCTGTTCAGTCTATCTGGAGTAATGCTTTTCATTGCGTTCACTTTATTTTAACCCGATACTCCTAAAAATATCCCGCATACCTAATTTCTTTCCGAAATAAAGTCTTAATGATGCCGTTTGTTCTAACAAACCTCTCAGGTCTTTACAAAACAGAATTTATAAATGCATTTATGCCGAGATTAATCAAGATACTCTCTTTACAAATCTGGTGACTGATTTTATTCAGAATTATCAGAGAGAAAGAGGCCTAAATACAAGCCACACATTTAAGATATAAAATTTATCTCGGAAAAGTCCTCCATCTCCACATCATGTACTAATTTGTGTTGGTCTCCTAAAATCTGAACAAAATAAATTGTTTTTCATTACATGACAAATTGGCAGACAGTTAGTGTTCGTGAATATTTTTGCCGTGGCAATGTATGTACTTTAAAAGAACACATTACAATAATGCATAATTTTCTAACCCTGCAAAATGTATTTCAGTCACCAGTATGCTCAGTTAAATAAAATACATTTAAAAGTTTTACCAGTTATTCAGGAAAAGAATAGATAATAATTTAACATGATACATGTTCAAAAGACACTCGGAAGCAGAAATATCAGTAAAATCTATATGTAAGGAGGATTTCATAAATATCTCCTACCGGTGTTGACTTGTTTGTTCTTTTAACTTCAGATGGAAAGTAGAAACCGAGGTGGAAATCGTCTCTCTCTACAACTTTGGCAGCACTAAAATTCATTGGTGACGGACTCACAAGGAAGAAATGGCAGATTTGAACGTAGAAAAAAAAGGGCTGGCTCAATTGTCTAAATGCACTTGATACTGTTCTGTTTTCTAGATTTAGTTGACATTTGTTTGCAAAGATGTTCCTATAGTTATATGACACCTTTTTGTATAAGCACACACTGGCTGGTTTCTAATTACCACATAGAAGAAACTCATAGAAGAAACTAAGCTAACCAAGAAGGCTGCTGAAGTGTTTGAGAGAGTGCACTTGTGTATGTAAAGTATGCTTGTAAAGCACAGCTTGTTAGCCTTTTGTTTGCAATTTAGAGACTTTTTGCATATGTTGCAAAAAGTATGCTTTTTGCAACATATGCAAAAAGCGTACTACATAGAGTTATGTGTGGTATTTGAAGTTTACATACAAGATGCAATGACTTGTGTTTGTCACCCAACAGTTTATTCTAAGTTCAGACCAATAAGGAGAGGTAGTTTATGTAAATCGCTATTAAATGTTATGTGGTCTGCTTATGTGTGTGTGTGTGTGTGTGTGTGTGTGTGTGTGTGTGTGTGTGCGTGTGTGTGTGTGTGTGTGTGTGTGCGTGTGTGTGTGTGATGCTGCACTTCCTGTTTCTTCTCCGAACACAAGGCGACAGCTTCGGATCCTAAAGGAATTAGGGTGAAATCTTTAAACCAGTGCCGTTGTTCATTTACTCAAATAAAAACCTATTTGTTTAGTGTTGCCTTTGAATGTTAATTTTCTACTTAAACTGTTGTAGTTAAGAAACATCATCAGATTCAGTTTGCCCTCCAACTTATCTTGGACCTGCTGCTACTATTCCACTGCAACAGTGAATACTTATGAAAAGTGAAGTTTTTGGTTATTTTGTCCTATTTGTTGTTTGCTTCTCAATGAAAAAAAAAATACATCTTTGTTGTTGGCATGTTCTGAAAATGAAATAGAGCAAACTTTCAAACAATTTTCATTTGAATTTTAGGTGATGAGTCAACAAAACATGAAATATGTTAGAGGTGAGTTAAATACTTTTCCAAGACACTGTATGTTTGTTTTTACTGCTTAATATATTTATTGAACTTTTACAAAACAAAAGAAAACCCACTCACCCCAAAACAACAAACGTGGATTAACCCCGTCACTTTATTTATTAATTTATTTGTGTGTCCCTTCTGGCAACATAGCATTAAGAATTGATGTCTTAATGACAAAAAGAGCCCAATATTTTACAAGTGGAGCCTTACTGCTTTCACTATAGTGCTCCACTTGATTTATATATGCAAGAAGCTTTGTTAGATTTTATGCTGGGACTATTTCATTTTCAATGGACACAGAAACAGGAAGGTAGAAGAGGAAAAAAGGAGAGAAACAGATGAGACAAAATGCTAAAAGGGAAAAGGGTGAAAGAAAAAGAAGAGAGGAAAGGGAGAGAGCAATATAACATCCTCTGAGTCTGCTTCTACTCCTGCAAAGATAGATATAAAAAAGAACCCCAAAACCAAATGATAAAGTATTATAGGTACAAACAACCAACGCCTTGATACCATCACTGAAGAATATACAGTATTATTTAATACAAAATGTATAAAGTGACAGCTAAAGATAATACTAGGGATGTTCTGTATAGAAGTGAATCTGTAAAGGCCTGTAGGTGTTTGTGAGTGTGCACTTGTGTATGTAAGTTTATCCATAAGAAAAATGCTCAATAGTGGTTGTGAGGAGCCAAAGACCCGCCCCTCAGAGCACTGAGGCAGAAGCCAGGGGAACCAGAACCCCAGATGCCCGAAGGGACCCCCCGAGCAAAGGTGCCCAAAAGGGACCAACACAGGGAAAGCTGGCTGCATTCCCAGGGAAGAGCAGAGAGGAGCCCCGGGAAACCCCCGCCCCCATCAGGCACAACGCCAAAACCCCCACGAGCCACAAGAACGAGTCCGTGGGCTCTGCCGGCAGCCAACTACGGCAGAGCAGATCCAGCCATGGGCCCAGAGACCCGAGGCCCAAGGATGCTCTGCCCTGGCAGGGCCCCCAACAGAGCCAAAGCACCCAGCCCCGGACATCAAGGGCCACCAATGCGCCAGCAGGTCAAGGCGCCAGCCAACGGAGGAGAGCAGGTCGGGCGGAGGGGGGAATATGGGCTCCACACTTAGTGGAGACCTGAGATGACCACCACAACCCGACCTATATGGTCCATACTCCAGTCCTAACCCCCAACCACGATCCCTGCCCAAACGACCCATGAGCCCAACCAAATGGAAATGGGGCCAACGTGATCTGAATGGGCCAACCAACCAGAGCCCACCCCACAAACCCTGAGGTGCTACCTCCCCCACACCCTGTCCTCCATATCTAGGCCCTACCATCATATTCCAGGGGAGGGCAAAAGTGCCAGGCCCAGCCACAGCCGACCTCCGGGACCCAATGCCCACCCCCAGCCCAGACCCTGACCAGGTGGCCCGCTCCTTCGGATGGCAATCAGAGAACAGCTTAACAAAATATCGTGTTGTTGGATGTTATCAAATTTGCTTAAAACTGGGAGGGCCAAAAAGGGGGTGCCCAGCACGGGCCTACCCCCCTCCAGAAGGTAGCAGTGGCTAGCGCCCCCATGCACCCTACCCAGAACCCTCAATGTCTAAATGCAAACGGAGGCAGAGGACCCCTTCCCACCCCCCACCCAACCAAGGAATTTTTTTTTAATTCAGCCCACCCCAACCCTAACATTTAGGGTACCAAACCCACTACAGGCACCCCCAGACCCCCAAGACCCAGGCACCCCCCTCAAATCAGCCACCATGCCCCACAGGACACATCTAACAGCCCCCCACTGCCACTAAGTGATGGAGCTGATCAAAAGATCTTGGGGCAGATGCTGGCTCAAGACTAATGTGATCCAGCAAAAGATCTCCATACTGATTGATACTGAGAATGTTTTTACTTTTCCAATTCACAAGGATAGTTTTCTAACCCTGTCACTTTAAAGGCACACATTGAAAATGTAAACAAGCAAAAAACAAACATGGAAAAGAAATACTCAACTAGACCAACCAGAATCATTTATTAAATAAAATAAAAATGTCAGTAAACAACCTACTCCAAAACTAGTGTCAAAGAAAATAAAAAATGGTTTCCAAACTTTATAAAATTTCTTCTCAGCACCCTTCACATACCTTATTTTGTTTTTGCATTTTAAATTGGACGAAACTGTCATGATATTTT